>NC_133124.1:155281289-155554584 GCF_048418815.1 Hemitrygon akajei | reverse complement strand
CGTCTCCCTCTTGCCAGCTGATGAATGTCTCTCCCAGAGACGTCTACTGCTTACAGTTTACCATAGATGCCGCCTGGCCTGCTAAAATCCTCCAGCATACCGTTTTGAGCCAAGATCCTTCAATAGGATCTGATTTTCAGTGTGTTGTTTTGTATTTCGAGAGAATGACGATTCTGTCATGTTTGTTTTTTTTTTTAATCTGTCCATTACGTTGTTCCCATTTACCCACAAGTGGGGGATTGAATTGGGAACATGAAGCAGCTGAATTGCAATACTTTACAACATTTCTTTCCCACGTTTCATGAGTTTCAAAGTCCGATTCAGTGGGTATTTCACCGCATTATTGAGTTCCTCTCAGAATTTACTCTGAGTCAGGGCGCAAGTACGCGTGTTGGTACAGGAACTGAGAATCTGGAGTATTGCCGATGCCTGCTCTGTGAGGTAAATGGGATCCGTGAAAGAATAAACAAAGCATATTGAAATCCGTCTGTAGATATAAAATACCACCACTGTTCCCCACAACAATATGAAACTACCGGTTATGCTGAAGAGCAAAACGATGGATTTGCGTCGGTTCTCCATCTCCCGGTCCTTGTCATTCTCCCCACTCTTTTGTCACCGGAGCCCCCTGCGGGCTCGACTGACCGTCAGAATATTGAGCAGCAAAATCAGAAAGAATGGAAGACAAGGGACAAAAATGACATTAAACATGTCAAATGCCGCCCATGAGGGAGAGTTTGTGTAGCTCGGTGTATAAACACAACCCCAGGAAACACCATTAATTATTTCGCTAGGCCCGAATGCAAAGCCCCAGGGGCAGTCTCCAAACAGGCCAGCACACTCACTGTCCCGATAACCACAGCCGCCGTCCTCTCGGTGCAATATTTTGTTTTCAGCTTCTCACAGCAAACAGCCACAAATTGATCGACGGTGAAACCGTCAGTCAGCCAGACTGAGGCCGCAGTTCTCACAAAAATCAACCATAGGCAGAGTCTGCACACAGGAGTGATGAACAGGATTGATGAAGGAAAATAACTCAGAGCAGTCCACCACAGCAGCGGACTTGAGATAACGATCTGCCGCCGCCATTCCCATCAGGTAGCGAGTGACACATTTGGACAGACCGCACTTTCCCCGGGACAGGATCACAATCGCCACCACGTTCGCTGGAAGAAAGACAGGGAACAGCAGGTTGAGAAATACTGAGCAGAAGCCAATGCAACAGTTTGAGTGGTTCCTGTAATATTTCCACTCAGAGTCACTACTGGATGGAACATTTTCTACCGGTGCCTTACACGTCTCGTCCGGACGCTGATGGCGGGATTCTTCCGCTAGACAATCATCAACTTCCATGGCGATCCCTGTCAGCGACAGAACAGGGGAAAGGCGGAACAAAAACAGGAAATGTCGGAAATGATCCAGGCAAAACAGAATATGTGGAAAAACAGTTAAAGTATTTCTCCTCAGAACTGCTCTCAGAGAGACCCCTGACACGAGTGTTAACTTGTTTCTCTTTCCATACAAGCAGTTTGGGGCTTAGTGCTTCCAGCATTCACCGAGTTTCTTTCCTATTCCAGCATTTGCCACCTCACTGACATTACAACAGAACATTGACTGATTCCAACAGATACAGCGCAGTCTGACACAACCTCACAGACAGACATGACGCCTCCCACTGAATCCATCACAGGGAAGCTGGGGAGAGGAATTCAAACTCGATGTCGTAGTCGGATGTCTGTAACAGTGTCAGGTGTAGATATAATAGAAAACATTTCTCTGTACTGATAACTATGAAGCACCACGTCGGTTGTGTTAATTGACTCAGCATCGACTTTATTGTGCTTTATATCGCAGACATTTACTAAAAGTACACAACAGTTTTGTGTTACAACACGGAACTCCTCACATTTGCTGAAGTGTTACTACAGTCGATGGTTTGATTATTGCTCCTAAATAGACAATCGCTCACATTCATTTGCAGACAATCAATTGGCATAAGCTCCAGGAGCTGTATAAACACAATATTTGGAAATGCAGTGCATCTACTACAGACCAAAAACAGAGAGACGTTCATCTCATTACTAGTCACAAACCGCTGGAAGAACGCTGCCTGACCAGCTCATCCCAACGAAATTGGCCGATTGGCTGAATTCTTGCAGCGGATTGTTTTCAGATCCTAATCCCAGCATCTGTAGTCCCGGTTTTTTCCACTCCATTCCTAAAATGCGGAATACCGGGACTAGAATGTGACAGTATAAACCAGCGGCGGAATCAATCACATGATTGGAATTAAACTTCAAAATAACCCACAACAGCTTACCGGGAATTCCAAAGGCAGAAATAAAAGGATAGTAAACTTCTTGAATCCGCCAGATGACTGGAAACACCATTTCAGTGTGAATCTGTGATTTCTGGTGCTCCTGTATTCACAGCTCCGGCAGACAGCTGATGCATTCTAAGCGGCCCTGATTTATACAGAGGATCTGTCTCCAAAGATACGGTTATACACCTCACCAACTTTCTGAGTAACAGTTGCTTGAACAAACACTTTAATTCAATACCATTGTTTGTACTGTAAATATTGGAGCGATTGGAGACAAATACATCAAAGTTCTTTAACATTACCTCAGCAGTGTCTCTAGTGGAAATTGACTCGTAGATTTACTTTCAAAGACTGAGCTTTGTCACGAAGCAGCTACACTTACAAATTTCATCTTTTGTTGTCTAATTATTCATCTCTGAACGGAGACCAGCCATACTGACTGATCCCTACCTCTGTCCCTGCAGCTCCCATTTTGAATTGCCCTTCAGTCCTTCAGCATATGCCTGGTGATACACGCACTTGCTCACACAAAGACAGACAGACACACACACACACACACACAGAGTCAGAGAGGGAGAGAGAGAGAGAGAGAGAGAGAGAGAGAGAGAGAGAGAGAGAGAGAGAGAGAGAGAGAGAGAGAGAGAGAGAGAGAGAGAGACTGGTAGGCAAACTGACAGATAGATAGATCAAGCAGGCGGAAAGACAACCAGAAACAGATGCATAGATTGCAAGATTCTGATGTTCCTAGTCTCTCGTACAGTGTGGGGTGTGGGTACAGGGTGGGGTTCATTCTATGGTACAGTGTGATACTACACAGGACTGAGAGAAGTGCAGAAGGTTGTAAATCTTGTCAGCTCTATCTTTGGCTCTAGCCTACAATGTGCTCAGGTCATCTTTAAGGAGCGTTGTCCCAGAAAGACAACGTCCATTATTAAGGACCACCAGCACCCAAGGCATGCCGCTTTCTCACTGTTACCATCAGATAGGAGGTACAGAAGTCTGCAGTTGCACGTTCAGCGACCGATGAAAAGCTTCTTCCGCTCTGCTATTTGAACTCTAAATGGACGTTAAATCTCCGGACAATACCTCATTTTTTAATATACGGTATTTCTGATTTTGCACGTTTCTAAGACATTCGATATACTTATTCTGTAATGGATTTACAATGTTTCTATCATTATTAATTTCTATAATCTTTATTATTATTGTTGTTTTCTTTTTTCTCTCTCCTTGATTATTCATTGCATTGAACTGCTGCTGCTAAGTTAACAAACTTCATGTCACATGCCGGTGGTAATAACCCTGATTCAGATTCTGATTCTGAGAGTGTGGGGTTCATTCTGTACCTGTCAGTCTCGATACAGTGTTAGAGTGAGGATCATTCTGTACCTGTCAGTCTGTGCTTCTCTGTGAGAGTGCTGAGTACATTGTGTATCTGTAAAATTACTCCGTAACGAATTGTTTTCTGATGTTAGTCTGAAATATCCCTTTAACCAGTCTCCACGTTTCCTTGTTGATGGATTAATTTTGAAGTAGCATTCGCCATCTGACTTAGCTCGACCCTTATTGATTCTGAACACTTCCATCATATCTCCTCTCATTATATGTCAACTTTGGCCAAGTAGTTTTAATTCTGTCAGTCTTTCTGCATAACTCATACCCTGCAGTCCTGCAATGAGAGAAGTCGCCCTTCTCTGATCTCTTTCCACTGCCTTCACATCCCACACAAAATATGGAGATCAGGATTGGACACAGTTCTCAAGGCGTGGCCTCACAAGTGCATGCAACAGCTTAAGGAGAGGCCTCTGGATCTGAACTCCTCTGAGCGCATTATACAGCCCAACATTATATTAGCCTTCCTAATTGCTTCGGTGAATTGCCTTGATGAAGATTTCCTTGGTAGTTTGAACGGGGCACGACTGCGCAAGCGCGTAAAGGTCGACCTGTGAGATAGCGGGAGAGTTCAAAAAGCGAGCAAATTAATGGCGCGGGCGACGGAGTAGTGGGAGACAAGGTAGGAAGGCTTTGGTTCGAGACGCTTCGGCGAGAAGAGGCTGAGGAAGAGAAGGAGGGGAAAGAGGAGAGTAGTAGTGAACACGAGGAAATCTGCAGATGCTGGAAATTCAAGCAACACACACAAAATGCTGGTAGAACGCAGCAGGCCAGGCGGCATCTGTAGGAAGAAGCACTGTTGACGTTTCGGGCCGAGATCCTTCGTCAGGACTTACTGAAAGAATAGCTAGTAAGAGATTTGAAAGTAGGAGGGGGAGGGGGAAATGCGAAATGATTAGAGAAGACCGTAGGGAGTGGGGTGAGGCTAAGAGCTGCAACGGTGATTGGCAAAAGGGATACAGAGCTGGGGAAGGAAAGGCATCATAGGACGGGAGGCCTAGGGAGAAATAAAGAGGGAGGGGAGTACCAAAGGGAGATAAAGAACAGGCAGACTGATGGGCAGAGAGAGGGGAAAAAAAAGGAGGGAAGGAAACATAAATAAATCAGGGATGGAGTGAGAAAGGGAGGAGGGGCATTAACGTAGGTTAGAAGTCAATGTTTATGCCATCGGGTTGGAGGCTACCCAGCCGGTATATAAGGTGTTGTTCCTTCAACCTGAGTGTGGCTTCATCTTGACAGCAGATCCTGCTTTCTCTGGCGAACTGAGCGTAAGTGTTCAGCGAAACGGTCTCCCAGTCTACGTCGGGTCTCACCAATATGTAAAAGGCCACACCGGGAGCAGCGGACGCAGTATACCACACCGGCCGACTCACAGGTGAAGTGTCGCCTCACCTGGAAGGGCTGTCTGGGGCCCTGAATGGTGGTGAGGGAGGAAGTGTAAGGACAGGTGTAGCACTTGTTCCGCTTACAAGGATAAGTGCCAGGAGGGAGATAGGTGGGAAGAGATGGGGCGTACGCATGGACAAGGGAGTCGTGTAGGGAGCAATCCCTGCGGAAAGCAGAAGGGGGGGAGTAAAAGATGTGCTTGGTAATGGAATTCCGTTGGAGTTGGCGGATGTTACGGAGAATTATACGTTGGACCGGGAGGCTGGTGGGGTGGTAGGTGAGGACAAGAGGAACTCTATCCCGAGTGGGGTGGCGGGCAGATGGGGTCAGGGCAGATGTGCGGGAAATGGGAGAGATAGGGGATTCAATAGTTAGGGGAACTTATAAGAGGTTCTGTGGAAGAGATCGAGAATCCCGGAATGTCTGTTGCCTCATTCGTGCCAGGGTGCACCGAGATGCAGTTCCTCAGAGACCGTGTTAGAGAACTGGAGGTGCAGCTTGATGACCTACAGGGTACTAGCGAAAGTGAAGTGGTGATTGACAGGAGCTACAGAGAGTTAGTCATCCCGAGGTTACATGGGTCAGAAACATAGGTGTCTGTCAGGAGAGGGAAGGGAAATACCTGGATAGTGGAGAGCACCACTGTGGCTACCCACTTAAGCAACAAGTATACAGTTTTGGATGCATCAGCAAGGGAGATGAGGCGGAGATTGCGGTCAGCAAACGCCTCTCTACATTCCGGGCAGGAGTTTCTCTTCTCCCTTTCCCAACACTGTGTGATACAAGAGCGACAATAGTTGTTACCGCACAATAGTGTAACCGGATCGTTGAATAAATCCAGGCAGATGGGACAAATTGCCTCCACGGTCCAGCTCTCGGCCGGTCCTTTCGAAGCCATGCTAACTCCCAGCACTTCCTGATTCAGAATGCTTTCACGTTCGGGGAGCTGCTGATCCCCTGCAGTACCGCGATTTTCCATTACACGTGCTGCAGACACAGGCAATTAAAATGATGTTGCTGTCTGTGGGAAGGAATTGTGGCATCTTTATCGCGGAGGGATCAGAAACAGATTAAACAGGTCAGAACAGAAATGAAAAGTTGGCCATGGACTGCCCAAGACTGGCTGCAAAAGGAGGATGATCGGACATGGGGCTACAAACATATCCCATAAAAACCTAGTGATACAGAAACATCAACGGAATCTCCAGAGGCCTCATCCCTGCGATTGGAAGCCGATTCCCCTGGAAGGCGATTGAAGTCATGTGGTGAAAGCAGAGGCCACAGGGCCGATCAACCCTTGACACTAGACAGGGGACTCTGACGAGCTGCTGTTGGCAGCCTGTGTCCCAGTAGGCATGATGGGCTAAAGACCGAAACAGAACAGAAATGAAGCCAGAAAGAAGAGCCTGGTTCAGTCTGAGGCCGGACTGAAAGGGGCAAGTTCTGAAAAGAGAGGCACAAGAGACTGCAGATGCTGGAATCTCGAGTAAGAAACATGATGCCAGATAAATTGAGCGGGTCAGGCAGCATCCGTGGAGGGAAATGTACAATCGACTTTCTGAATCGAGATCGTTCATCGTTCAACCCGAAATTTTCAATTATCCATTTCCCTCCACAGATGCTGCCTCACTATCTGTGTAACTCCAGCAGCTCGTTTTTACTTTTCCCAAGGTATAATGAGAGTCAGGCTGGGGTGTGACACCGTGGTTCAGTAAATATTTAAAACGATTATTAAATTAGTTCATACCATGCAAGTGGGGATGTGGAGGAGTGAGGAGACAGATGCAGTGGTGATGACCGACCTATGGCTGCAGGAAAAAGCACAGGACTGGACATTCAACGTCACAAGGTATTAGATTCAGTCCAGTACATCACGGGGTGGAGCTCTCCAAAACATTGAGCACATTGACATGAAACACTGTCGTAGCAAAGCAGCATCCATCATCAGAGATGCTCACCACCCAGGCCAGGCTCTTTTCTCGATGCTGCAATCAGATGAAAGGTACAGGAGCCTCTGGAGTTGCACCACCAGGTTCAGAAACAGTTACTACCCCTCAATTATCAGGCTCTTGAACAAATCGAAGATAACTACAGATCGCCAGTCGAACGCCTTTACCACTTGGCCACGCGCCAGACTGTTTTATTTGTACTCCGATAATAAAACTTACTTTGCCCTTCTAGCTTCGGGGAACTCCCTTTGATTCTGAGAACAAACTGAGACTGTCATCTCCAGCTGCCCGGCCGCAGCTGGTCCTCGGACACACTCACAGCCAATCAGAGGACACTGCTGGGATAAGCATACTCTCATTGGCAGAGCGTATCAGTGGGCTTAGCGCTCAGAACGCAGCGAACTTTGGGACCGGAAGCCTCTGGACCCGGTGAGAAGTCCGATATCGGGAGCGGCATTTCAGGTAAAGTCTGCAACACCGGCTGGGGTCTTAATTCCTTCAGGTGGCAGAGCTGAAGAGACTGGCCGAGATTCCGCGAGATGTTTCAGCTACACGGACGAAAAAAGTGCAAAGGTAACCTGTGCTTTAGAAAATAAACATGAATGGGCGTGGCCATTTGGCCCACTTACTCCTTTTCTGCCCTTCATTCAAAACATGCCTGATGTTTGACCTCAGCGCCACATTCCCGCAGCGGTTCCGGCACCGCTGTGGCTCAAAATTTGCCTTTTGAATATGAAAACCTTGTGCAGAGAATTCCAAAGATTCACTGCACTCTGGTTGTGGAAATTTCTTCTCATCTTCGCCCTGTGAGACTGTGTATGTCTCAGTCAGACCACCTCTTATTTCTCTAATTCTGAGACAGGCCCAGTCAGTGTAATATCTCCAAGGACACAACCATCCGCACCCCATCAGTGAATCTGGGAAACCTTCTCTTCATTCCCTTCATCCTGAAGGCTGATTCGGGGAGGGAGATCAGACCTGTGCACAGTGTTCCATGTGTACTCTCACCAGGACCTCATATACTGTATCGTTAGCATCAATGACAGAATGAATTGCTTCCCATAGTCAGAACAGGTGGAGCATCTCACTATGGTGTGAACTTGCTGATGTATCTTCCTTTCCCACACACAGAGTAGGTGAATGGCCTCGCTCCACTGTGAATTCACTGGCGTTTCTGGGAGTAGGCAATGAGTGAATCCCTTCCCACACAGAGAGAAGGAGAATTATATTTCACTGCGATCAATTCTCTGGCAATTCAAAAAGCTGAATAAGATGATGAGGGCCAGCGGATTTTTCCATGACTGAAATGGCTCACATGAGGGGGCACTGGAAGTAGGTACAAAGTGGATGTCAGAGGTAGGTTTTGCACACAGAAAATGGTGGGTGTATGGAATACACTGCAAAGGTGGGAGAGGTGGATACAATAGGATATTTTAAGATTCTTTCAGATAGATACATGGAGCTAGGAATAGTAGAGGCTATGTGGTAGGGAAATTCTAGGCAGTTTCTCAGTTAGGTTGCACGGTCGGCGCAACATTCTGGCCTCAGGGGCGTGTAACGTACTGTAGATTTATATGTTTATATTTGAACTCCTCATCTTCTAACAAGGCAAGGATCAGGCATCCAGAGTGACCATCAAATTCTCTGACTGTATTCCTGTCTGCATGAGAATGGGCTATTTCTGCTTTCAATCAACCTATGACTTGGCTCAATTTGTCCTGTCCTTTGGTATTATTTCAAGTTCTGGTCTACAAAGAGCACATTTTACTACATGTATGATCCTGGAGAGTTTCTAATTTCTTGGATTCCCTCCCCCCAGCTCATTGACAGTGATGAACCCATTGATGGCAATGACATGAAAGTAGTTATTCTCATTGCAGTGTGGCACTTCTGTGATGTGCAAGCCATAAGTCACTTGGCATCGAGGACAAAGCTGTTTTACATCGTTATTTACCGAGAGAGAACTAAAGCTGACGGAAGGATTTTTTACCTATACAGCACTAATTTACATGTTTACTGACTCGAAGTTAGAATCTTCATCTGAGATTAACTGGGAATATATTTTTGTTCAGATTTACTAATCCTTGGATTTACATAGCTGGAACTCGGCAGTGTTTGGGAGATACATTCGCATCCATTTCTCCCGACTGTACGGGGACAACGCTGGTAGAGTCACCCATGTCTGCCTCTTTACCCAGAAGACCCCATGATCGAGAAACCTATCTGTCAGCCACCGAAAGTTCCAGTGATGCACATCCGCTGCAAAAATGGCGGCGTCTCCTGCGCTCATCAGCCGAAAGTCCCGCGGGGCTGAGAAAGAGGGAACAGAGCGGGGCTATCCTGGGGTACAGGACCAGTGCGGCGGGAGTTCACAGTAATAGCTCTTCAATCGCGTTTCAGACGCCGGAAATTAATTCCCACCCGGAGACTCCTCCTACCCGCGATCGAACCTTGTGGGCGCCCTCGGCTACTGAGTGCATGCGTGTTAGTTGTGAATAGCTCCACCTCTGCGCATGTGCATATGAGCAAACAGGTGAAATATGCAGATGTGTAAATCCAAAGCAACACACATAAAATGCTGGAGTAAAGTCGGGGGGGGGGGCAGACAGCAACTATGGAGAGCAGAGAACAGTCGGCGTTTCAGACCGAGACCCTTCTTCAGGACTGGAAAGGAAGGGAGGGAGTAAGAATGTTGAGGAAGGTGAGATAATAGCGTGAACAGAAACGTAGGCAGGACACAAAAATGCTGGTGGAACGCAGCAGGCCAGGCTGCATCCATAGGAAGAAGCACTGTCGACGTTTCAAGCAGAGTCCCTTCGTCAGGGCTAACCAGTTCTTTGTGGGTCTCCAGTACCACTCACCATCACTTCCGGGTGAGAACGACCCGGCAGTGCAAACTGGGGTTTATCTGTCAGGAAGGCAATAATCAAGGATTTAGCTGTCTACACCCATCCTTTGCAGGTTCTTTCTTTGAAGATGTGGCTAGATTGTACTGAAGGCACTAGCGAAATCAAAAAAAGTGATTCTCACAATGCCACGAGCGTCATCCCGGTGGGAGTGAGCTTGCTGCAACAGGTAGATGATCGTATCAGCCACACCCTCATGAGGTTGGTAAGAAAACTGTAGAGGGTCCAAGGTAATTCAGGACCATCCTCTCCAGCAGCTTCATCACATGAGATGTGAGGCCAGTTGGTCTGTCGTCATTAAGTTCAGATGTAGTCGCCTAAGGAACCACGCAAGAAGTCTTGCACAGCACTGGTATCTTTTCCTGACCCAGTCTCAGGTTGTAAAGGTGTGACAAAATAACTGAGAGCGGGCTGATACAGGCCTTCAGTACCCAGGGGTGATACCGACAGGGTCAGCAGATGTAATCTCCCCGACTGTCTCCTACCCTGACCTGCAGTCACTGTCAGACGGGACACTACAAGCCACTCACACTATAAGATGGCGCTGTGCCAGTGGCAACTTTTTTGCTGCAGCTCCTACGTTCTACCGTATGCCATATTATTTTATTTAATTTTCAGGCCTTTTTGTGTGCCATTCCGGATTATTGTGTTCCAGGACCATTTGTGATGACGACAGTGTGTGTAGATATCGCCTCTGGATACTTGAATTGTGTCCAGTTAAAAGAAGAGGTATTCCTCCTCTAACCAGTGTTGAGCTTTGCTATAACAGTTTGATACCAAAGGTCGCTATTAAGACTAAATCTGTTGCAGCTGTCTTTCATCCATTGACGACCATTGCAGAATTATGGCAACGCGGAAAAAGGAAAAGGACTTCTGCGTGGGAATGTCAAACACAACGGCGCCTCAGTTCCGCTGTGTCTGTCAGTTCACAGTGTTATAAATCAGCAAAAATCAACATATCATTGAGACAGGTTTTTTTTAATAAAACATTTACTAAACACTGTAAAAACCCAAAAGTAAACAAACGATTAACTTACCCGGAAGTCAGCTGCGATACGGCAGCTCAAACAGTTCTTAAAGCGAGAATGCGAAAACAGTTCTCAGAAGTAGTAATGCGAAAGTCCAAAATGATTTACAGTCAGTTAAAAGAGAAGCTTTCCTTGAGAGAATAAGTTCTCTTTCGTGGCGTTACTGCTGATCCCAATCGAAGTATGTTATTCCCCGGTGGATTTACGATAGAAGGAAATAAACAGCTTAAAGGCACTGAGCTTTCTTTGACGAAACTTTGTATCCAACCCTCTACTCTTCTGGCAGAGCAGGAGTGAACATGGACGCAGGTTACTAATTCCTCGTGCGAAGATTAAACAAAGGTCAAATCTGTTTCACCATCGACATTAATATTCCCAATCCTTCAGGATATCTGAACTCCTTTAAAATCTTCACTCTCCACGGACCGGACTGTCAGTATTGGAGCGAAACTGCCGGCAATAACCTTTCAGACTTAAAACAGAAAGTAATACTCCACTTTTAAACGAAACTGCGTCATAATATCAGAATACGCAGCAACATGGAGTCAGTGGCGAACTCAGCCACGAACTACTCACGTCACAGGATGGGGTTCTCCTTTTATACCCTGTTGAAAAAAAAATCACATGATCTCTCATTGACGGGAAAATGACGTCACTCCCCATCACAAGACCATTGCCTTATGTGCAGCATAGCCTCAATTACATCACGGTCACGTGACAGGTACGAGCTACACACGGGTACGTAACAACAGGCACTTGAATGCCTCCCGTCCTCGAATGTGGAGGAATAGATGCTGGAGAAGACAGCACACCAGCTGTGCAAAGGAGAACCCGCTGAGAAGGGCGCTGAGTAGGCTACGGTCAATTATGGAAAACCCTGAACATCCTCTACATAGCACCATCCAGAGACAGAGAAGCAGTTTCAGCGACAGGTTGCTATCGATGCAATGCTCCTCAGACAGGATGAAGAGGTCAATACTCCCCAATGCCATTAGGCTTTACAATTCAACCGCCAGGAGTAAGATATGTTAAAGTGCCGGGGATGATTGTATTTAATGTATTTAAGTAAACTACTTAAGAACTTTTTAAAAGCTATTATTAATGCTTTTTGAGAGAGTGATTTAGATGCATATCATATTTTTACTGAGTTAAGTATTGTATGTAATTAGTTTTGCTACAACAAGTGTATGGGACATTGGAAAAAATGTTGAATTTCCCCATGGGGATGAATAAAGTATCTATCTATCTATCTATCTATCTATCTATCTATCTATCTATCTATCTATCTATCTATCTATCTATCTATCTAACATGCGTACACGTCCGTGATCTGACCTGTTGAACGACGAACAGTTGGTAGTGGTGGGATGTCATTCACGGTCTCTCATTTTGGAAGTGATTCACAAGGTCATTGTAGCTGCAGATACACCAGCAAGTTCACAGTGGGGAGAGGCCGTTCACCTGCTCTGTGTACGGGAAATGATTCATTCAGTTACCTGAGCAACTGAAGCACCAGACATTTCACGTAGCTGAAACAGCTGTAAACTTGTTTGGAGTGTAGGAAGAGTTTCATTCAGTTAACCCACCTGGAGGGGCTCCAGCGAGTTCACAATAAGTGGTCTGCACACTTCTGTTCTGAGTGAGCACAGATTTACTCAGCCATCCCACCTGCTGAAACTCCAGAAACTTCACACCAGGGAGGAAGTTCAAGTCAGCTGCCTGTTAAATGTTTAAACATGACGGTGACTAAATCCAGTTGCGAGATGACGAGGGACTGTTAATGTCAGTTTCTACAGATATTGCAGCAGCTCCTCACACCCAGGACTGAATCCTGCTCACTCAGCATTTCAGGGGTTTGTTATACCAGATATCCATTGTATCCACTCTGGCATTTCATCAGGGCTCAATTCCGAGTCATTGCTCAAGACCCAATCCGGAACAGGTGATCCCCAGTGGGTTCAACCACCAGTTTCACTGAACAGACATCTCGTAGGCATTCTACAAATTCCCTCTGTTGGTAAGCAGCACTAACCTGATTTTTCAATTGGTATCCCCCATGACTGTCGTAACATTGTCCTTTTGACATACATTTTGCCTCCGGTGTTAATTTGTAGACCACATCCTCACTACTGTTGGGGGTCTGTATATAAATTCCCTCTGGGTCTTATGAGGATTAGTTTCTTCGCTCCACCCACAGAGATTCTACATCGTCTGATCCTATGCCGATTTTTTATTGTAATGATTTGATTTCGTATTTACCAGCAGAGCCACACACCCACTTTGCCTATCTACCTGTCCTTTTGAAACAACGTGTCTCCTTGGACGTTAAGTTCGAGGTTGTAAGCTTCTTTCAGCCATGATACAGAGAGGTACAGATATCACACTGTGCTAAGAGTTCACCTGTGTTACTCTGTACGCTGCGCACATTCAACTATAACATCTTCAGTCCTGCATTCATCGCCCATATTGACGTTATCCCATTTTAACGCTGCAGGTAATCCCATTGACTGGAATTTAGCCCTGACATCAGCCTGCTTCCTGGTACTCTCACTGCACACTATCCCTGTTGCCAATTAACTACCTCATTCCCAGTGCAATCACTCTGGTTCCTACCCCCCTGCCAAGTTGTTTTAAACGGAAACTCTAACAAACCTTCCCATGAGCATATTGGACCCCGCCAGGCTCCTGTTGTACAGATCATTCCATCCCTTGAAGAGATCCCAATGACCCAGAGATCTGATGCAATGCCCCCGCACCAGCTCCTCAGCCACACATTCATCTGCCAAATCCTCACTTTCTGACCCTATTTTGAAATGTTGTCGCACCTGGAGGGATTGTTTCTGATCCAGGATGGAGCTGAGGGACGAAATAAATTGGAGCGTGTAGAACTTCCCTCACTTGCAAGGGTATGTTCCAGGAGGGAGATTAGTGGGGGGGGGGGGGAGTGGGTAAGGTAAAGGTAGAAAGGTAGGAAGCGGTTTAGTCAAGATAACCGTGCAAATCAGTAAGGTTATAAAAAATCTCAGCAATTGTGAATATGTTTTGTGATCCCGGCCACCTGCCGCAGTCGGCGTCTTTCTCGGATCAGCTGACACCTGAATGCGGCAGGGTAGATGATGGAGGGTTTTACAGATATGGAAAGTGGTGTAGGGGTCAGGCCGGTTTGCAAAATGGCGATGGGTGTAGGGTTTGAAGGATTTTCACAGATGGTGAGGGCCTCAATTATCGGAGTTGTTAACAGAAATGGGCAGTGGTGTAGGGGTTGGAAGCGTTTTCGCAGAGGGCGAGGGGTGTAGCAATGCTTCTCAACCATTGTGGAAATGTACTTCACTTGTCATACCAAAACGGTATTTTTGTCTCTAAGAAACTGGAACCTGAATTGTATCAGAGTGCTTTGCTAATAATGTTCATGCAACATGATGCTGATGGTACCTGAGCACTTGACTGCAGACGCACAGCTGTGTTACTGCAAGAATGCGAAATAAACTGACTCAGCAGACAAACAGAATGCACTCTGTCCATGAACTTGTGTTCAAAGGGGTGATAGTACTGTTTCATTTTGACAAAGCTATTGCCAGCTCTTGGGCAATGCTACTCTTCCCTTGTTGCAAGTATACATAATCGCTCTTAATATTCATCCATTCTGAGTAAATTGTTTTTGGTGACAACACGTGGTGAAAAGGTGCTTAACACCATCTCCTACCCGGGCACCCACTCTTACCTGCACCTGCATCTTACTCTCCATCGCTTCGCCATCTCACCACTGTACCACAAGTCATAGGAACTGAAATACCCATTCCGTCCATTGAGTCTTCTCCACCTTTCGACCGTGGATATTGGTGAAACCCCATACTGCACCGTTATCCATCAACAACACATCATTTACTTACTTAAAGCCCGTTACCCCACAGGTGTTTGGGGCAGCAATGACGAGATTGCAGAAGAGGTTCACCGGGATGTTGTCCAGATTAGAGGCATGAGCAAATGTGTAAGGGGTTCGGACAGACTTAGGCTGTTTTCTCTGGAATGGAGGAGGCTCAGTGTGACCTGAGAGAACTTGATAAGTTTACAAAAGATCTCGTTAGAGTAGATGGTAGCAGTTTCACCTTCCAGGTCAAAATGTCTAATACCAGAGAACATGCATTTGGAGACATGAGGGACCTGTGGAATTCATTGTCATGGACCTCTCAGAGGCGATGTCATCGGATTGACCAGTACTTGATTCATAAAGTCGTCGAAATATATGCGGAGAAGGCAGAAGAATGGGGTTGAGAAGGAAAATAAAAGACACTGGGACAAGTACAGAAAGTGGAAACTTTAGAGTGAGACGTGTCAAGCACAGACAGATTGGACAGACTCCGATAGGGGTTTTTGTCCGGCACGGAGGAGTGGGGCTGTACACCGGTTCATTTTCCACTTTGGGATCTTCACTGAGACTATTTCTCATCAGTACATGTTCCAGAAACAATACATTTCAATGTTCATGTTCAACGTAAATTTATTATCAACATATGTTAACCAGATGCTATAGAACAATTAATTTTCTTGTTGGCAAGGTAACTCACTGCTCACCTCCAGCATGGGGTAGTGAATGGGACCAATTTCACAAGGGGATGGTTGGGTGAGTCTGGGATTTTGTGATAGCCCCAATTCCACCCTCCTCATTCCCCTTCCCCTTATCACTCCACTGCATGTGTTTATGTGTGTGAGACAGAGAGATCTGCCTGCCCACTCACCCTTCAACTCTCCAGCAACTCACTCACACTCTGTGCATACTGCAATCCCCGTGGGCTCAGATGATCCAAAAATGTTATGCCCTCCCTCCTGCACCGTCCGTAGCCACGTGTGAAACAGTTTATACTTCCTATTCCTGGCACATGACACCGATGGCAGTCCTGAGATCACAGTCCTGTATGAGCTATCTCTTTACTTAGCACCTCACTTCCTGAACTTCCTTTGCAGAACCTTGTTACTCTACCCCCGTTCCCATCTGAGCCTCAGAGCCATACCAAGCGCCAGAGACCATACAGCTGTGACTTTCCTTTGCGAGGTCATTCCCCCCATCCCACTGGTGTGTAAAGTGATATACCTGTTGTTCAGGGGGATGGTCACAGGGGTACACGTCACTCTCCTTCCTGACTGTCACTCAGTTCCCGGTGCCGTGACCTTGGTTGCAACCACTTCTCTGTATATGACCTACCTATCACCACTTCAGCATCAATCTCTTCCCTCCCTTCCCTCAGTAGACAAGGATATATTTCATTCGGTCCCGGCGACCGATCTAACTTAATACCTTTCAAAAGCTGCAGCACATTCTCTTCTTAATGACTATACACGCAAGCATTTCAGTCCACTGTAAGTCATGCCCACAATTGGCAAGGTCCTATTCACTGGTGAATACTGAAGCAAAGTATTCATTAATACCTCCGCTGCCTCGTTCCGCTGCATGCAGATTTCCACGACTGCACCCGATTGATCTTATTCTCACACGGCTCATTCTCTTGTTCTTCATATTACTGTAGAACGCCTCGTGGTTTTCCTTCCTTCCATAACAATTCATCTGCCTTTTCAATATCAAAAATACTACTATTACAACATCTTTATTTTACAGTACTTTCCTATTATCATCTTCCAAACATTAAACTGAATAGAATATGTTCTACACTTCCGTAATGCACTCTGATAAAACGCTGTATCGCCTCTCTTTCCCAAAATATAATTCAAACGCTCTTTTACCATAAGTTCCACAAGTTTACGTCAATGATATATTAACGATTTCGGCCTCTAACCAGAAGAATCAGACGGGGAGCTCCGAGTGTTCAGTGTAGGTACTAAAACTGCCATATTCGAACAGAAAGGAAGATGCCCTAACTTCCAAATACGATTAAAACATACATTGTATACATTGTGAGGCATATGACTAATCATACAACGACATACACAATTCATTCCTGCCGAAATCTGACCTGCATTAAGAATAGCTTTCTTACATTTACAGAAGGAAAATTCTACATCAGTGATACTACCATTGCTGCAGCTGACTTCCAACACATTAGCGAATTCATTTAGAACGTCCACATCTGCCGACACCTGAAAATCCGTGCCCACCCGCAAATCCATGCGCACCCTCAAATCTGTGTGCATCCTTCTAATCCGCGTGCACCCCAGATATGCACACACCCCAACCCGAGCGCACAATCAAAACCGTCTGCACCCCTAAATCAAACTTCACCTCCAAATGGGAGGGCAATCCGCAAATCCAATGCCAATCCTTGATCCCACAAATTTGCATATAGCCAAACACAGCTTCTGTAGCAGAACAATCAACCCATTGATTGCTGGCTACATGTCTATGTGGATGGACCCAAGGGACACCGATATGTTAATCCAATACATTGTATATGCAATTATATTGGCTCAGCTTCCAACAGTAAATCCTACCTACTGCTAGAATGACCATCTTAAAGACTCAATGAAGCCGAACAGGAATCTGATCAAATTAAAATTTTGCCCACCAACTTTAAGCCTAAAATGACTGCAACTAATTCTGATGTACAAACTGGAAAATGTTTAGTGCGTCGTTTCTTTATGGTTCTCTGCAATTCATGTACAAGAACAGCCTCACCAACGTTCCCAGTAAAATCATTTTCTGAAACATCTGTAAAAATGGCGAACATAAATACTGATGACCCCACAGACTCTCAGTTATAACAGATTCGGAATTTATTTCAACTAAAGTTATTGGGGAAAAAACACAAAATACCAGTGTGGCGTTACCGTGAAAGCTACAGTGGAATCCAGCAAACCCATATCCCAAGCGTGAGAAGAACACAGCCGCCTAATACTAAAACCACTTTTCCTGTGATGTTTCCACACATTTTATAGGATGATCATTTCTTTGCTCCTTCGAATCAGTACAGTACGTTCACATCAACTTGAGCTACGTAATTGTCCTATTTCAGCCAGTAAATTCGAAACTTGGGACCAACTTATTGCACCACAATACAACTTTAAAGGTTGTAAGAGTAACACATCTAAACAAGTTGAATATGAAGCGGATCCATACGCCATACAGCCATTATCGGGAACAGCTCTAATAAAACAAATATAATTGTTCAACAAAGATTTTCATGTTGCACCACAAGAATACCCAGATGGACAACTGAGTGAGTGTGTGTGTGTGTGTGTGTGTGTGTGTGTGTGTGTGTGTGTGTGTGTGTGTGTGTGTGTGTGTGTGTGTGTGTGTGTGTGTGTGTGTGTGTGTGTGTGTGTGTGTCTGCCTAGTAATGTGTCTATGTGTGTCTGTAACAGGGACCAGCAAGCAGACAGTACTGGATGTTTGTTGAGACGTCGTGGCTACTGAGAAACATAGAAACATAGAAAATAAGTGCAAGAGTAGGCCATTCGGCCCTTCGAGCCTGCACCGCCATTCAATATGATCATGACTGATCACCAAACTCAAAACCCTATACCTGCTTTGTCTCCATACTCCCTGATCCCTTTAGCCACAAGGGCCATATCTAACTTTCTCTTAAGTATAGCCGATGAACTGACCTCAACTGTTTCCTGTGGCAGAGAATTCCACAGATTCACCACTCTCTGTGTGAAGAAGTTTTTCCTCATCTCGGTCCTAAAAGGCTTCCCTTTTATCCTTAAACTGTGACCCCTCGTTCTGGAATTCTCCAACATCGGAAACAATCTTCCTGCATCTAGCCTGTCCAATCCCTTTAGAATTTTATACGTTTCAATAAGATCCCCCCTCAGTCTTTTAAATTCTAGTGAGTATAAGCCTAATCGATCCAGTATTTCTTCATATGAAAGTCATGTAATCCCAGGAATCAATCTGGTGAAACTTCTCTGTACTCCCTCTATGGCAAGAATGTCTTTCCTCAGATTAGGGGCCCAAAACTGCACACAATATTCTAAATGCGGTCTCACCAAGGCTTTGTACAACTGCTGTAGACCCTCCCTACTCTTGTATTCAAATCCTTTTGCTATGAATGCCAACATACCATTTACCTTTTTCACCGCCTGCTGTAACTGCATGCCCACCTTCAATGACTGGTGTACAATGACACCCAGGTCTCGTTGCATCTCCCCTTTTCCTAATCGGCCACCGTTCAAATCTGTTTCCCGGTTCTTGCAACCAAAGTGGATAACCTCACATTTATCCACATTAAATTGCATCTGCCATGAATTTGCCCATTCACCTAACCTATCCAAGTCACCCTGCCTGTTAGCAGCCTCCTCACAGCTAACGCCGCCGCCTAGCTTCGTGTCATCCGCAAACGTGGAGATGTTGCATTTAATTCCCTCGTCTAAATCATTAATATATATTATAAACAACTGGGGTCACAGTACTGAGCCTTGCGGTACCCCACTAGTCACTGGTTCTCCGAAAACTTGGCTTCTCTGAAAGATACCATTCAGAATTCCAGGGGGATGTGAATACCCTGGTTCGGGGAACTCTTTGGTATGACACTGTTTGTAAGAGATACAGCAATATCATGGACTAAATTGCGAAGCGGGGAGAATTCGGAGAGTCTCTGTTAAATACATTTGAAGAGATTGAAGGGGAAGGGACGAGTGAACCAAGGAGGAACATTTGAAGTAGGAACTGTTCTGTGCTTCTCCAGTTTAGAGGACGGACAATCTATTGAACAATGCAGGCACAAAGAATATAACGAGATCTGGGAAGGCAGATGAGTGTGTGTTAAGGAGCAAGAATACTGCTTTGGATCCAAAGATCTCTCTGCATAACAACACTGTTAAGGATTTTGCCTTTAACAATGTACTATCTCCTTGCATTTATCGTAGTTAACACCACCTGCTATTTCTCAACCCTTATCTGCAACTAATATATTTCATGCTGTATGCGTTTCCAGTTTTCTACACTACCCAAAGCTCCACAAATCTTGCTATCATCGGCAAATTCTATCTTTATTCAGGTCACTTATAAGCATCACAAGCAGCAGAGCTCTCAGCACAGATCCATATGGGACACCTCTAATTACCGGCTTCCGGTTCCAATAAGTCCCTTCAGTCACTACACTCTGTCTTCTGTGAACAAGCCTATAATTTTATTCAGAGACTTGTGAATGCCTGGTATGGTGGTGGAAGTAAGCACACGAGACGTTCTGAAGAGACGCGTTGCAAAGGCACGTAGATGTCAGGAAGTTGAGGGATATGAGCATGGTGCAGGTAGGAGGGATTAGTATTTGGTTGTTTGATTTGCTTCTGAGCTGCCTCGGCACAACATTGTGGGCCGAAAGGCCTTTTCCTGTACTGTACTCTTCTATGCTTCGTGTGTCGAGTAAAGCATTTGTCTGTTCCCAGCCCCTCACCGCAGAGTAATAGATATGTAGTGCTTATGCGGGCAAAAGGAAAGTTATCATTCTTGTGTTTTTTGATTTCGTCTCTCAGTGTTCAGTGTGAGCCAACCCTGCCAGTTTGCTTTGGTCCACGGTTAAGCTCTGCCTTATTGTGATCTTCCTCGCCCTTGCACAAATTTATTATGTTATGAATATGCTGAAGTGATCGGATTACTACTTGTGATTGAAGTGGGGGCTGATGTTGGATTGTAGGGAATGAGTGTCGAGGTGTGAGTTAGGGTTTATGCTAGTGTGCAGGAGGGGAGTAGTTGTTATTTATGGGTAGGGTTGGGAGATGGAGATGCAGTCCTCTACATAGGCAGAGAGTGACGTGGATGAGACCTGGTGTTAAGTGAGGCTGTGGCCGGGGTTAGTCGGACTGTAGTCAGGGTATTTGTGTTGTGGGCCCTTGGATGTTAGGAATAGCGTTAATGATAAGGTTGGGGATGTACATGTGAGGCTGGAGGAAACAGGGTTGTGGTGTTTACGGTGAGGTAGAATGTGGGATTCTGTCAGACAGGGTTGTGAAACAATTTTATCTGGCCCACACCTTTCATTAAACTAGTCTAACAATATTTGGCTTAATTAACCTGGTGTGCATTGGAACACGTAATCAGTAATGTAAACTGGAGTCTTAGGTAATCACTAGACACTCTCACCAGTGTAAACCAGCAGGGTTGACCAGGCCAGGCTTGTGATATCGACAAGGAATTTGCCTGGATTGAGGAGCATGCCTTATGCGAATAGGTTGAGTGAACTCGGCCTTTTCTCCTTGGAGCGACGGAGGATGAGAGATGATCTGATAGAGATGTATACGATGATGAGAGGCATTTATCGTGTGGATAGTCAGAGGCTTTTTCCCAGGGCTGAAATGGTTGTCACAAGAGGACACAGGTTTAAGGTGCTGGGGAGTAGGTACAGAGGGGATGTCAGGGGTAAGTTTTTCACTCAGAGAGTGGTGAGTGCGTGGAATGGGCGACCTCTTAATTTGATTTTATTTTAACAATTTCTGTAGTGAAATGCTTTGAGGCCTAGTTATACTTCATCTCAAAGTGAGATGTCATTTCCTCATTTAAAATTTACAGTGACCTTTATTTTCCATCTGAGTGTGTGGGAAAGCCTGCTTTAAATTAACAGGGTTTACTGGAGATTCAAAGTCACTGCAGCCTGTAAATTCGAGTTTAGTGATGACTTGTTTTCTCTGGTTCCAGCTTAAATTACTGGATTCCTCTCGCCTTCTTGCCTTCTAGACTTTTTCACAGGCATTTCGTGAACCGAGAAAATGAAAAACATGTCACTGCTTGGCTCGGTTGTGATGACGCAGGCAGTGGGAAAATCAACCCTCCTGTGCTTCTTGATGTCTTCATTCGAGATTCAGTATCACGCATCCCTGCCACGTTGCTCTGGCCCATGCATTACAGTTAGTTCAGATTAGGATTTAGAGATCATAAGACCATAAGATATTGGAATGGAAGTAGGGCATTCGGCCCATCGAGTCCGCTCCCCCATTCAATTAAGGGGTGATGCAATTCTTCCAGTTATCCCCACTCCCCTACCTTCTCCCCATAACCTTTGATGCCCGAGCTAATATAAACCTATCTATCTCTGCGTTAAATACACCCACTGACTTTCCGCTAGTGGCAACAAATTCCACAGATTTACCACCCCCTGGCTAAAGTATTTTCCCCTCATCGCCATTCTAAATGGACGTCCTACAATCCTGAAGTCGTGCCGTTTTGTCCTTGACTCCCCTACCATGGTAAATAACGTTGTCATATCTAATCTGTTCAGGCCTTTTAAAACTTGGAATGTTTCTATGAAATACATCACTATTCTCCTGAACTCCAGCGAATACAGGCTAAAGACTGCCATACGTTCCTCATACGGTAACCAGTTCATACCTGGAATCATTCTCGGGAATTTTCTATAAACCCTCTCCGATATCAGTATATCACTTCTAAAATAAGGAGCCCAAAACTGCAAACAATACTCCAAGTATGGTCTGAGGAATGTCTTGTACAGCATCGACAACGCATCCCTGCTCTTATACTCTGTACCTCTAGAAATGAATATCAACATTGCATTTGCTTTCTTTAGAACAGACTCAAACTGGAGGTAAACTTTTAGGGTATCCTGCACAAGGACTCCCAAGTCCCTTGGAATCACTGGATTTTGAATTCCCTGTCCATCTAAATAATAGTCTGTCCGTTTATTTCTTCCACCACCGTGAATGACCATACATTTTCCACATTGGGTTTCGTTTGTAACTTCTTTGCCCTTTCCCTAAGGAATCTCTGTCTCTTAGGGAGATGTAAGCACAGGGATCTGCTGATTTAGATTTCAAATTATGATTTATGGTCAGGCATGTTGAGTGTTTCAGGTCTGATTTGCGTTTCGGGACAGGGATGTGGCTCGGCTCGAGTTATTATTATGTTTCAGGTCAGGGATGTGAGGAGGTAGCGGTCAGATTGGCGATTGTGGACCTGGCTGTAGTGGGCTAGATATCTGTTCAGGGTTTATGGAAAGGGAAGTATGGTGCTGGAGGTCAGATTAGATTAGATTTTATGTTCAGAGATGTGGGTGTTAGAGGTCAGATTAAGGTTTAGGGACAGTGATGAGGGGATTTAGAGTTCAGTTTAGGATTCAGGGAATGGAATGTTTGGAAGTTAGAACAGTTCGGCATGTCTGTGGACACTGATTGAGGTAATCAAACCCAATTATTGACCAACAAGCAGTGGAATCCGATTGTCACAGACTCTAAAGGGAAACATAAAACACAAGACAAGTTGTTCGGTCTGATCAATGCCTCAGAAATAGTGAACTTCACAATATAAAACCCTCCCAGTCCCATCTTCGGGGGGCGGGGGGGGGGTGTTGGCGGGGAACGCCTTTCTCCAGTACAGGTAAAAATCTGGACGTATTCCCATCAAAGCCCATCTAGTCTGCACTGGGACCATTCTGGAAAAGGTGTCATTAAAGCACGAAAAAAGACGTCCGAGTCTATCGCTTGTGGCGGAGGAGAGACAGGCAATTTGATTCGTTTGTCATTAAATGTGCAAAATCAGCATTTCAAATTGAAACGATCGATATCTCTGGCAGATATTTGTGCAATGGTCATTCAGTTGGAAGCTTGTCAAATGATCATAAACAGTCCACACCGGTTAACACACAGAAATACCAAACAGGAAATCCACTCACTCAGCAGGAACTCCAATGACAACAATGAGCACGTACATCAGTGCTCCACTCTGTCAGTGGAGGAATTGGTGAAGCAGATCGACTAAGAGTTAAACAGCCGCTCCACTCTGATTCTGCACCAGTTCCGATCGCTCCTCATCTGAATGCAACCACAAGCAGGAAAGAACAAAAATCTGCAGGTGCTGGAAATCAAATGAACATGCACATTTCAATTCTACTTCCCACTCTCATTCCGGCACGTCAGTCCATGGCCTCCTCTACTGCCATGATGTGTCCACACAGGAGGGAGGAGCAACATTTGTTCCGTTAGGATTGACACCAACCTGATGCCATGAACCTTCCCTTTCTGCCACCATCTTCTACCCTGTCTATTAGATTTTCTCATTCTCCAACCATTTGCCCCTTTCAAGAATTAACTTCTCTCCTGTCCAATCCCGCTGTCGCCTATCTCCTACCACATTGTACGCCTTTTTCACTCCCCCTGCCACGCCTTATTGCTCTGAATTGCCTTTTGTTTTTCAAAGTTGTGATCAAGGATTTCGGCATGAAACCTCCACAATACTCTTTTACATAGAAGCTACCTCGCTTGCTGAGTTCCTTCAGTATTGGTTTCGTGTTGTTTTGAATGGAAACCCATCCTTCTTTCCTGCTTATTATTAACCTTCCTCAGGGTACCAGAGTTATACCAAACTTTGTCCTGGATCAAAAACATATCCATGTTCATCACCGTTGCAATAAATGTTTGATCCGAGAGGAGGGACGTCACTTCCCTCTAATTGTATTACATCTACGTAGAACAGCGAAAGATAAAGCAGAGGAACAGACCTTGCGGCCCACAGTGTCTATGCCAACCATGACGTCACATCAAATGGATCCTAACTACCTCTACATGATCTGTCTCCCGAGAGTCCTTACCAGTCCATGTGTCAGCCCCACAACATTAACCGTGGGCTTTTAATCATTTGTGTTAATTAGTTGCCCCCCCCAATAGTTGTCTGAACCCTCTGAGTTGTCGTATATGTGTTTCCACTGTAAATATGTACGACAAAGGCATCAAGATATTGAAGTAAGTTATGTCACTACAGCTTGTAAAATTGTGTTGAATTGCCTACTATTACCAACGTCCTTCCAATTATAAACTCCTGATGTAGTTTGCGTGTGGAGGTCTCTACCGAGAGGGTCACTGAAAAAATGTCTGCTGTGATGATGAATAAACACTATCACCACCAACCTCACCAGGACCCACCGAACCCTACTCTATGGCAGGCAAATTCCACAGCCTAAACTGGGAGGTGAAGATGGATGTGTCATAATATCCCGTAACCTCACCGGTACCCATCCCGAACTCTACTCCATGGCTTGCAAACTCAACAAAGCTAGGGGTGAGTATACATGAATCACAACACCCTGTAACCTCACCAGCACACACCCCAAACCCTGCTCCATGGCTTGCAAAGTCAGCAGTCTAAGCTGGGAGGTGAGTGTGTATTGATAATAACACACCGTAGAGCCATAGAACAAGACGAAGAGCTGAAGAGGCGGATAAGAAAGTTCCGTTATCGATGTGCGTACATCCGTGGATGTGTGTCTATGTGTTTTTGCCTTTGACTCTGTGTGTGTGTGTGTGTGTGTGTGTGTGTGTGTGTGTGTGTGTGTGTGTGTGTGTGTGTGTGTGTGTGTGTGTGTGTGTGTGTGTGTCTGTGCGCGCGCGCGTGTGAATGTGTGTGCGTGCGCGCGCGCGTCTTATGTTTATTCGTGTGACAGTGTGTGTTTACAAGCGTGAGTTTGTGTTTCCATCTGATTGTATATTTGTCTGCCTGTGAATGGAAGTACCAGTCTGTGTTTGTGTTTCGTAGGTTGGCTGTGTACAAGACTTTGTCGATCTTTGTTTTTCAGTGTGGGTGGCTAGATGTACGTGAGTGCGTGTGTTCGTCTTTTTTTTCTGGGTGTGTGTTTCACTATTTGTGTTGTGTCTGTATGTGTGTGTGCTTCAGTATCTGTATCTGCGTCAGTGTCAATGTTTAGGCGACTGTGTGTGTGTGTGTGTGTGTGTGTGTGTGTGTGTGTGTGTGTGTGTGTGTGTGTGTGTGTGTGTGTGTGTGTGTGTGTGTGTGTGTGTGTGTGTGTGTGTGTGTTTTCTTCTGTCACCGTGTCTACATGGGACTGCCAATGGTGTTTGTTATGATGTGTTTATCTAAATATGCCTGCTGAGTCTGTGGCGCTGTGTAAATATATGTGGGTACTTGTGTATGATTGTGTGCTTCAGCGGTGTGTCTCTCATGTGTCTCTGTGTCTACGGGATCGTGTGTGTCTGTGTGTGTTCGTGTGTTGGTTGCGGATTCTGTGTGCATGTGTCTGCGTCTGTGTCTGTGTGTAGGTGTCCGTGTCTGTTTGTGACTATAACCGTCTGTGCCTAGGTCTGCCTTTGTATGAGTATGTGTATGTGATTGTGTAACTGTCAGTTGTGTATGGCTGTATCTGTTGTTGTTGCGTGTCTGATCCTGCTGTCGTTTCTTTTGGGGTTCTGTGTGTTAATGTGTAGCTCAGTGCACGTTTCTCTCTGTTTGATGTGTATATTTGTGTCTGTCTGCATGTGAGTGTGTGTATCTCGATGTGCGTGTAAATGTACGTCTGTACGCGCACCCGTGTGTATGTGTTTGTGGGCCTGTATGTATGAGTGTGCACGTGTGTCTATGTCTGAGTATTTCGGTGTCTGTTTCTACATATGTAGGCGTGTGCATCTCTGTGTGTGTGTGTGTGTGTGTGTGTGTGTGTGTGTGTGTGTGTGTGTGTGTGTGTGTGTGTGTGTGTGTGTGTGTGTGAGAGAGAGAGAGAGAGAGAGAGAGAGAGAGAGAGGACTGTGCTCTTGTGGCCCGTACATCCCAGGATCTTCAAACTGTCCTTATTGTAGCAGTGAGAGCGTACTGACTGTCAATACCACAAAGACAGAAGTGGTTTGCCAATGCAGTACCAGTGTCCCACACACTCTACATGCCTTCACTGTTGGTGAGGGAAAGCTGTCAGTAGTTCCATCTTTCAAATATCTGGGGAACATTCTCTCTGAGGATAGCGGCATTGACAACGACATCCAGAGCCGCATTAAACAAGCATCAGCTGCGTTTGGGAGACTTCGGCGTAGTCTTTCAGAACAGGAGTCTTTGTCCCTACACAAAGGTCGCCGTATACCAAGCGGTCTGTGTCACCACCCTCCTTTATGGCTGTGAAGCTTGGGTAACCTACAGCCGTCACATCAAGTCCTTGGAACGCTTCCACATAAACTACCTCCAGCGCATCCTGGGAATTACCTGGCGTGAGCGGATGCCTCACACGGAAGTACTTGTAAAGACCAACTACAGGAATACTGAGGCCATGATAACCCAGCGCCAGCTGCAGTGGTTGGGGCACGTGATAAGATTGTCCCATGTCGGTTGCACCGCAGAGTGTTATATGGCCAGCTACATCATGGTCGACGCTTAGCTGGAAGGCTGAAGAAGCGCTATAAGGATCAGATGAAGAATGCTTTAAGGAAGTACAAGATCAGACCCGAGGGCGTGGAGGATGCTGCTGCTGACCGTACCACATGGCGACAGCTGAGTAGGAACGGGGTTAGTATTCTGGAGATGGAAAGAACAACCAGAAGACAGCAGAAAAGAGCCAGGAGAAATGCAGCCATGGTTGCCACCACTACCACCACTACCAGAACCACTACTACATATACATGTCCCACCTGCAATAGGACTTGTGGGTCCAGGATAAGACTGTATAGTCATAAAATATATTACCTTTAAAGGACTGGACGTCGTCATCGGATTTCGATGGACAACGGAAGAAAAAGAGTGTGTATCTATGCTTGTCTGTGTGTGCATCTGCGATACCGTGTGCCTGCGTGTCTGTATGCGTGCCTCTGAGTTTGTCAGCTTGTGTGCGTGTGTATGTGTGTTTAAGCCTTATTACCTCTGCTTTTATGTCTGTGTGTGTGGAGCGTTGGGCGGTGTCCGTTTGTGTCTATGTACGTCACGGCTCCCTCTGTAGTCTCTGTGCGTGTGGGTGGCTGTGTGTCTCTGTCGGTGTGTTTGTGTCGGTGTCTGTGTGCATGTGTGCGCGTCTCTGTATGTGTAGGAGTCCATATTTGCGCGACACTATAATAGTCTGTGCACTGGTCTGACTCTGTATGCCTGTGTATGCAATTGTGTGTGTCTGTTTGATATGTGTGTGTGTGTGTGTGTGTGTGTGTGTGTGTGTGTGTGTGTGTGTGTGAGTGTGAGTGTGTATGTGTGAGTGTGTGTGTGTGTGGGGGGGTGATACTATGTCTCCGAGCACGTGCCCATGTGTGTCTCTGTGTTGGTGTTTCTATTCAAATATGAAATTATTATTAAAGTACGTACATGTCACCTTATACTACCTTGAGGTTCATGCATTCACAGTGGAACAGAGAAACGCAATAAAATCAGTGAAAATCTACACAGAAAGACTGCTAAACTAATAATATGCACACGGATTTAAGGGTACAAATAGATTTGCTGTAGGTAGGTCAACAATGGGTAGCACACCGATTTCCCGGTTCTGGAAGATTTATGGTGACTGAGATTTTGGAGTTGTGACGAATCTCAGGGTTGTTTCGTTTATTGATACTTTAATAATAGATCCACTTTGAACTTTGTGTTTGCTTTTTATTTAATCTGCAGGCAGTCATTTTGTGAAATAGTTGGAATACATCTTGATTTGGGAAAATCTAGTTTGCAAGTGGGTGCATCAGCGGGTTTCGGGGTGTGCCTAGGGATGGGGCTACTTACGGAATTGGATGTGCGCACGGATTTCAATATACTCAGGGATGCGGAGTGTCTGCAGATTTGGAGGTGTGACGGATCTCAAATATATTTAATTTATAGATATGTCAAAAATAAATCTATTTGAAATTTGATCTCAGCTCATGTTTCTTTTTATGGTTGAGTTTGTGAACTGTTCGAATGTTTTCTTTCACTGGGATTATCCAATGTGCATGTGGGGTTGTCAGCGGGTTTGGGATGCGCTCTTATTGACCATGGGCGTCTATTTGGGAATGTACATTTGGGGACGTGCGAGACATTAGAGGCCAGTTGTCCAATATAAGGTGCACACGGATCTGGGGTTACACACAGCTTAGCGTGTCTCGACGTACTAAGACTTGCACACCAATTTTGGGGCACGTGCGGATGTTTAATACTGACACAGCCATTTTATGACCATATAACCATATAACAATTACAGCACGGAAATAGGCCGTCTCAGCCCTTCTAGCCCGTGCCGAACGCTTCCTCTCACCTAGTTCCACTGGCCCGCACTCAGCCCATAACCCTCCATTCCTTTTATGTCCATATACCTGTCCAATTTTACTTTAAATGACAATACCGAACCTGCCTCTACCACTTCTACTGGAAACTCGTTCCACACAGCTACCATGCTCTGAGTAAAGAATTCCCCCTCATGTTACCCTTAAACTTTTGCCCCCTAACTCTCAACTCATGTCTTCTTGCTTGTATCTCCACTACTCTCAATGGAAAAAGCCTATCCACGTAAACTCTGTCTATTCCCCTCAACATTTTAAATACCTCTATCAAGTCCCCCCTCAACCATCTACGCTCCAAAAAATAAAGACCTGACTTGTTCAACCTCTCCCTGTAACTTACGTGCTGAACCCCAGGTAACATTATAATAATTTTTAAATTCTAGTAAATTTTCTGAACTGTTTGGAATAATTCTTGCTCTGGGACCATCTAATGTTCATGTGCGAGGGGACAGCGGGATTGGAGCGAGTACTACTTTGGGGATCCGCGCTGATTTAGGGGTAAGTTTCTGTATATCGGGTTCACACAGACCTGGTGGGCCCAGATTGATGGGTGCGTTGTCGAACATGGCGGTGCACACGGATCTGAAACTTCACACAGATATGGGTATGTCGGCGAATTTGGAATTGTACACGACTTTTGTATATTTGTAAGGACGCGACAGCCATTTTGAGAACTACTGGAAAGGAAACTGAGTCTGACATAATCCAGTGCAGGTTTGTTAGCGGGTTTGGGGTGCACAATGATTTTGGGTGCATTCTTATTTGAGGATGTACGTAGATTTAGGAGTGTGTCTTCGAACATGAGGCTGCACATAGATTTGCATGGCATCGGTACATCTACAGGGGTGACGAATTGTTTCATTTATAGATACTTTCTGAATTAATCTTTAAATGCACTTTAAAATTAACTTTGTTCTTGCTATTTCTTTAGATGTTTTTTGAACTGTTTCAAATGATTGTTTTCTCTTGGATAACGAATTTTGAATATGGGGTTTCCAGCTCGTTTGCAGAGGGACTTGGGGATGTGCGCAGATTCAGGGGGTGTCCTCACACAGGCATGTGTGGTTGCAAACGCATTTCCGGGTTTCGGTGGATGTGGGATTGTTACAAATCTTAATATTGTGTCTTTAATCGAAACAATATATATAACTGCACTTTAAATTTCGTACTTTGTACTATCTGATTTTGATCAGGTGGAGGCGGCTATTTTGTGAAGTGTTTGATATTAATTTTGCTCAATGATAATCTAATAAGCATGTTGGATTGTCAGCCGCTTTCAGAGTGTGCACAAATTTGAGGGCGCACAATGATTTTGGTTTGTACCAGGATTTGGGGGGACGTGTGATTTTGGGACCCTGCGCATACTTCTGGGTGCAACCTGATTTGGGTCTGTCGGTGGGTGTGTGGGGATAGTTGTTGGTCAAGTTGTCCATTTATAAACACTTGAAGAATAGCTTTGACCGTGGATCTCTGTTCTTCTTTTCAGTTAATTATGACCAGGCTATTTTTTAAACTTTGGGAAATGATTCCTGCTCTGGTTTAATCAAATGTTCCTGTGGGGCTGTCAGCGGATTTCGGAGTGCATAGGTATTTGGTGTTGTGTACAGATTTATAAGTTTTCGAGAGTGTGTGGAAACGGATGGTCGGGGTGCGTGTTGATTTGGGAACCCACACAGATATAGGTGTGCGCACAGATTTGAGAATGTGTGTACATTTAGATAGATAGATAGATAGATAGATAGATAGATAGATAGATAGATAGATAGATAGATAGATAGATAGATAGATAGATAGATAGATACTTTATTCATCCCCATGGGGAAATTCAACATTTTTTTTCCAATGTCCCATACACTTATTGTAGCAAAAACCCATTACATACAATACTTAACTCAGTAATAATATGATATGCATCTAAATCACTAACTCAAAAAGCATTAATAATAGCTTTTAAAAAAAAGTTCTTAAGTCCTGGCAGTTGAATTGTAACGCCTAATGGCATTGGGGAGTATTGACCTATTCATCCTGTCTGAGGAGCATTGCATCGACAGTAACCTGTCGCTGAAACTGCTTCTCTGTCTCTGGATGGTGCTATGTAGAGGATGTTCAGGGTTTTCCATAATTGACCGTAGCCTACTCAGCGCCCTTCGCTCAGCTACCGATGTTAAACTCTCCAGTACTTTGCCCACGACAGAGCCCGCCTTCCTTACCAGCTTATTAAGACGTGAGGCGTCCTTCTTCTTAATGCTTCCTCCCCAACACGCCACCACAAAGAAGAGGGCGCTCTCAACAACTGACCTATAGAACATCTTCAGCATCTCACTGCAGACATTGAATGACGCCAACCTTCTAAGGAAGTACAGTCGACTCTGTGCCTTCCTGCACAAGGCATCTGTGTTGGCAGTCCAGTCTAGCTTCTCGTCTAACTGTACTCCCAGATACTTTTAGGTCTTAACCTGCTCCACACATTCTCCATTAATGATCACTGGCTCCATATGAGGCCTAGATCTCCTAAAGTCCACCACCATCTCCTTGGTCTTGGTGACATTGAGACGCAGGTAGTTTGAGTTGCACCATATCACAAAGTCCTGTATCAGTTTCCTATACTCCTCCTCCTGTCCATTCCTGACACACCCCACTATGGCCGTGTCATCAGCGAACTTCTGCACATGGCAGGACTCCGAGTTATATTGGAAGTCTGATGTGTACAGGGTGAACAGGACCGGAGAGAGTACGGTTCCCTGTGGCGCTCCTGTGCTGCTGACCACCGTGTCAGACCTACAGTCTCCCAACCGCACATACTGAGGTCTATCTGTCAAGTAGTCCACTATCCAATCCACCATGTGAGAGTCTACTCCCATCTCCGTTAGTTTGCGCTTTAAGATCTTGGGCTGGATGGTGTTAAAGGCACTAGAGAAGTCAAGGAATGTAATCCTCACAGCACAACTGACCCCATCTAGGTGAGAGAGTGATTTGTGCAGCAAATACGTGATAGCATCCTCCACTCCCACCTTCTCCTTATAAGCAAACTGAAGCGGATCCCGGGCGTGCCTGGTTTGTGGCCTCAGATTCTGTATTATCAGCCGCTCCATGGTCTTCATCACGTGCGACGTCAAGGCAACAGGTCTGAAGTCATTCAACTCCTTTGGTTGTGGTTTCTTCGGTACCGGGACAATACAGGATGTTTTCCACTGTCTGGGTACTCTTCTCTGATCTAGACTCATGTTGAAGATGCGCTGTAGTGGTTCTCCCAGTTCAGTCGCACAGGCCCTCAGTAATCGTGGGGAAACTCCATCCGGTCCAGCCGCCTTGCTGGTACAGATCTTCCTCAGTTGACCTTCCACCTGTGCAGCCGTAAACCTGGGCGTGGGCCAGGTCTCCTGTGAGTGGCTATTTTCCTGTGAGGGAAGTAATCCTGGTGTGGAGTTCTGCAGTGAGGGTGAGATTGTGCTGTCGAACCTATTGAAGAAGTTGTTCAGCTGGTTCGCTTTCTCCACATCTCCACTTATGTTTGCCCCCCGCTTTGCACCACATCCGGTGATGATCTTCATCCCATCCCACACCTCCTTCATGCTTTTTTTCTGCAGCTTTTGTTCTAACTTTCTCCTATACTGCTCCTTTGCCCCCCTTATCTGTACTCTGAGTTCCTTCTGAACTCTTTTAAGCTCCAAACGATCACCATCTTTAAAGGCCCTCTTCTTCTGGTTTAGGAGGCCTTTGATGTGACTAGTGATCCAGGGCTTATTATTGGGATAGCAGCGAACAGTTCTAACAGGAACAACGGCATCCACACAAAAATTAATATAGTCCGTTGTGCATTCAGTGACCTCCTCAACGCCCCCACAGAGCCCCCCTTGCAGTACATCCCAGTTAGTAGTACCGAAGCAGTCTCTCAGGGCCTGTTCAGCTTCAGGAGTCCACTTTCTAAAAGAGCGTGTGGTAGTGGGATGCCTCATCACAATTGATTTATATCTGGGCTGTAACAAAACCAGGTTGTGATCAGCTTTCCCCAGTGCAGGCAGCGGGGATGCACTATATGCATCCTGTACGTTTGCATACAGCAGGTCAATAGTCCTGTTACCCCTGGTGTAACAATCCACGTACTGGGAGAAAGCAGGTAGTGTCTTGTCCAAAGTCACATGGTTGAAGTCCCCTGTAATTAACACCAGTGCCTCAGGGTGTTGTGTCTGAAGCTTAGCAACGGCGGAGCTGATGACGTCACACGCTACCGTTGCGTCGGCACGCGGCGGGACGTACACAATCACTGCAATGACGCTGGCGAATTCTCGAGGCAGGTAATATGGCCTCATACTCACAGCGATCAGCTCAATATCCTTTTCACAAACGGAGATCTTTGTACTCACATGCCCGGGGTTACACCATCTTACGTTAATGTAGAGAGCGAGTCCCCCTCCTTTCTTCTTCCCACACTTTTTGGCATCTCTGTCAAATCTTACCGTAGTAAAACCAGGTAATTCTACATTTACATCCGGGATGTTAGCCGTCAGCCATGTTTCGGAAAAGCACATTAAACTGCATTCCTTGTATGCTTTAACATTCCTTACTAGTGAGGCTAGCTCATCCACTTTATTTGGCAGCGAGTTCACGTTCCCCATAATGACCGAAGGAACAGCGGGTTTATAACGCTTCTTCCTCTCCGTCCACTTATACCTGCGCAGTTTTCCAGCCCTGGAGCCACGGAACCTCCGTTTAATTTCGTTCGGGATCTGGATCTGTTGCGCAACACTGACTTGCGCATTTCTCAGCGCAAGTAGCTGGTCTCTCGAGTACACCTTTCTCTCCATCTCAATATTAAATAAATACTAAACATAACACTATGACTGAAAAGAAAACAACCTAAAAAAGAATGATCAATTTTATCGAATCTCGGGAGCAGCTGGAAAAGGCTGCCGCTCAGGTCGGCGCCGGACGGCACATATAGGTACAAAAGATTTGTGGGTTTCCCTGGATTTGTGTGGTGATGAATCTCAAAGTTGTTCATTTATAGAGCCTTTAATAATAAATGACGTGTATCGGTGCATTTGGAGAAGTAAAGAATCTCAAGATTGCTTTGTTTTTAGATCCTTTATTAAGAAATCTATAAAAACATTTAAACTGAACGTCGTTCTTACTATTTCCTTAAGGTAGAGGCAGCTATTTTGTGTGTTGTTGTAAATGTTTTTGTTTTCTCTGGGATAACTGAATGTGTGTATGGGGTTGGCTATGAGAAGGAGGATGGGCAGGTGATAGAAAAGGGATGCGCTGTGAGATGTGTCTATTTTAATGCAAGAAGCATCATAAGCAAAGCAGATGAACTTAACGTGTGGATTAGTACTTGGAGCTATGATGTGGTAGCTATTACAGAGACTTGGATGGCTTGTGCGCAGGAATGGCTACTTAGTGTGTAAGGCTGTTGATGATTCAAAAGGACAGGGATGGCAGAAATAGATGTGGGGCGTGTCAGTGCTGATCGGAGATAGTGTCAAGGCTGCAGAAACGGAAGTATTGCCTACTGAGCCTCAGTGGATGAAAGTTAGAAACCGGAAGGAGTCAATGACTCTCCTGAGTGTTTTCTATAGACCACCGATAGTAACAGGGACATCGAGGAGCAGATAGAGAGACGTATTCTAGAACGGTGCAGTAATAACAAGATTGTCGATAAGGGCGATTTTCATTTTCCATTATTAATTGGCATCTCTCTAGAGCGAGGAGTTTAGATGTTGCTCACTTATTCCTGAAAGGAAGTTAGAGTTAGCCTGGGAAATTGTACACCAGTAAGTCTTTTTTGCCAGCTAGCCTGGGAAATTGTACACCAGTAAGTGGTTGGTAAATTGATGGAGAATATCCCAAGAGGCAAGATTTCTGAACATTTGCAGAGGCATAGGAATAGTCATCATGGCTTCGTCAAAGGCAGGTCGTGACTGACGAACCTGAGTGATTTTTTTGAGGATGTGACTAAACACATTGATGAAAATAGAGCAGTAGATGTAGTGTATATGGATTTCAGCAAGACGTTTGATAAGCTAATCCATGCAAGATACCAAGATGGGATCCAAGGTGGCCTTCCTTTGTGGATCCAGAACTGATTTGCACACAGAAGGCAAAGGGCGATTGCAGCTGGGTCATATTCTGCATGGAGTTTGGTGAAGAGTGGTGTGCTTCAGGGATCTGTTCTGTGACCCCTTTTCTTTGTGAATTTTATAAACGACCTGGATGAGGACGTGGAGGCATGGGTTAGCAAATTTGCTGTTGACACAACTTTGGAGGTTTTTTGGACAGTGTGAGTTTACAGCGGGATATCGATAGGATGCAAAACTGGGCGGAGAAGTTGCAGATGGAGGTCAACCCAGTTAAAGAGCGAGCTGGTTCATTTTGGTAGGTCAAATATGATGGCAGAATGTAGTATTAATGGTAAGAGTCATGGCGCTATGGAGGATCAGAGGTATCTTGGGGTCCGAGTCCATAGGACACTCAAAGCTGCTGCGCAGACTGACTGTGTGGTTAAGAAGGCATACGATGTATTGGCCTTCATAAACCGTGTGATTGAGTTCAAGAGCCGTGAGGTAATGTTACGGAAATATAGGACTATGATCAGATTCTACTTGGAGAACTGTGCTCAGATCTGTTCACCTCACTACAGGAAGGATGTGGAAACGATTGAAAGGGTGCAGAGAAGACTTTAAAGAATGTTCCCTGGATTGGGAAGCATGCCTTGCGAGAATACGTTGAATGAACTTCGTCTTTTCTACTTGAAGCGACGAAAGATGAGAGGTGAGTTGATAGAGGAGTATACAATGATGAGAGGCATTGATTATGTGGATAATTGGAGGGCTGAAATGGCTAACACGAGAGGACACAGTTTAAGGTGCTTCGAAGTAGGTACAAAGGGAAAGTCAAGGTTAAGTTTTTTTTTCACGTGGAGTGCGTGGAATGGGCTGCTTGCGACGGTGGTGGAGGCGGTGAATCTTTTAAGATACTTCTGGATAGGTAGATAGAGCTAAAACACGAGATGGCTAATGGTAACCCGATGTAATTTGCAGGTTGAGTCTGTGCTGAGGAATGCAACTGCAACGTCAGCGTTCACCTCAAGAGGTCTAGAATACAAGAGCAGGGATGGAATGCTGAGTATTTATAGGCTTTGGCAAGGCCTCACCTTCAGTATTGTGAAGAATTTTGGGCTCCTCATCCTGGAAAAGATGGGCTGGCATTGGAGAAGGAAGTTTCAGAGGAAGTTTACAATGACGATACCGGCAATGAAGCGTATTCTCATACGAGAATTGTTTAATGAATCTTGGTCTCTACTCGGTGGAATTCAAAAGTATGGGGGGGGGAGGGGAGTTCTCGTTGAATTCTTTCAAGTGTTGAATATCATAGACAGAGTAGATGTGGAAAGAATGATTTAAAACGGAGTTGCGGAGAAACTTCTTGAACCAGAGGTAGTGAATTTTCCAGATGCAGCTGTGGAAGGAGGTCGTTGTATTTAAGGCAGGGCTTGATTGGACGGTTACCTTGAAAAGAGACATTGATCATGTGGATAGTCAGAGGCTTTTTTCCATTGTTGAAATGGCTAGCACGAGAGGGCATGGTTTTATGGTGCTGCAGGTAGGTACAGAGGAGATGACAGGGGTAGTTTTTTTTTTACGCAGAGTGTGGTGAGTGTATGGAATGGGCCGACGGCTGCGGTGGTAGAGGCGGAAACGATAGGGTCTATTTAGAGACTCCTGGATGGATACCTGGAGCTGAGAAAATAGAGAGCTACGGGTAAACCTTGGTAGTTCAAATGTACGGACATGTTCGGCACAGCTTTGAGGGCAGAGGGGACTGCCTTGTGCAGTAGTCTTTCTATCTTTCTATGTTACAGGAAGAGGGCGGGGAATGGGGTTGAGGAGGAGAAAATAAGGATCAGCAATGATTGAATGGCGGAGCAGACTCGATGGGCTAAATGGCCTAATTCTGTTCCTATGCCTTATGGTCTTATGTCTATGTCTTGTGACCAGTTCACTTGGTTCAGAAGAAGAACCTGCTCCCCTGCTGTACTATTCCATGTTTCTACTGGAGTACTGCTGTCATCTCTGCTCGGCCGCCTCACTGAGGACGTTTATAACCTGGAAAGGCGCAGTAAGGGTTCAGCCCTGTTGTAGAGGGGACTGGAAGACTCGAGCCATAAGGAGACTGGATACTTTTTGCGCACTGATCCCAAAACTGTTGGTGATCCAACACTGATTTTGCCATCCACCTCCACAGGCCCCACTGCCACGATCCAAATGTAGGGTCATGTAAAGGGTGACAAAGCAGACAAACTGTTCGTAACAAAAAATGTAGTACATAATTAACAAACTTACGCTTTGCAGTGGTACTATAACTCCCGTCGCTCACCGCAGAAAAATGCCCCCCACCTCGCTTTATTAGGAACTACATCTCCTGTTGGTCATTGCGCTCAGTCGGCGGCAGCTGCTATATATGTGGGGTCGAGAAGGAAAATGAGAGTTGTATTCCGAATGTCTCGCCTCCCCACTCGCTCCCACCTTCAGCACTGTTCCTCAGCCACCACAGACATCCGCTGGACGGACTCAGCGAGTTATCGAAAGAGAAAGTCGCCGCACTCGTGGGCGCCGTGGCCGGTAACCATTGTCAGCAGTAATACTTGAAATTCGCCATGGAGATGGACGCTGTCGGCCGAAGTGGAGAGACTGATGATGGGGGCAAATTTCCACCCGGCCTGTCGTAGCTCAGAGTCATATCCATCCCCTGCCATCATTGGCTGATCGGTCAAATGAAAACTCACACGATGATTCGTTGATACGAACGTCAGTCATGGAGAGTGACCTTGCAAAATGTTAGAGTGTCACCAGTCAGAGAACAGGTGGTGATGACAGTGAGTTTTCTCTTACTGAATATACTTCACTGTAGGATAAAATGAACTGTGCGTTTGTGTATGCCTGGATGTGTGCTATTGGTGTCTCTGTTCCTGCGCGTTAGTGCGTGTCAGTGTTGGAGCATTTTTTTTTTTTTTGCTTTGTGTGCATGTAAGTGTTTTCGCTTGGGCGTGTGTGTACGTGTTTTCGAGTAGTGTGATTGTGTATGTGTTTCTAATGCCTGTTTGTGCGTTTGCGTGTTTATGTGTTTGTGAGTGTGAGTTTCTGTAAGGTTCTGAGAATTTACGTTCGTGTCAGTGCGTTTCCATTTGTTTTTTTTTAATGCTTGTGATTGAGCTTGTTCGTGTTTTTATGAGTGTTTTTCTGTATATGTGTGTGCGATTCTGTGAGCTTTTCTAAGTGAGTATTTTTGTGTATGTGAGATTTTGTGTGCTTGTGTGTAATATTGTTTTCGTGTTCTAGATGCGCGTGTGTCTGTGTTTGAGTGTTTGCATGTTTCTGTGTACACTAGTGTTTGTGTGTACTTCTGTCCAATTGTGTGTACGTTAATTTTCTAATTGTGTTTGTGCTTTATATGTTGCTGTGTGTTTCTGTGTGTGCGTGTGTGTAGTTGTGCGTTTGTGTTTCTTTGTTTTTTTTTTAATTCTATGTGCTCTTTGTGGCAGTGTATTTAACAAGTTCCTTACTCTTTGGTTAAATATATTCTCCTTAACACTCTTCTAAAATATCCACTCTGTTGACGCTGTGGCCTCTAATTCTAGATACCACCAACACGGAAACCTCTTCTCCACATCCACGCTATTTAGTCCTTTTAAATTTATTGGGTTTCAATGAGATTCCCCCACCCCCGCATTCGTCTAAATTCCAGAGAGAACTGGCCCGCAACAGACAAAATGCGAGAGACAGAGATATAGATCCTCTTTATTTCTGGAAATATCTTTATGAAACTCCTCTAGACCCTCTCCAAGGACAACACCTACCTTTTTAGATAGAGGGCAAAAATTGTGGACAATAACCCAGTTGCTGTCTTAGGATTATCTTCGTGTTTTTTTGTATTCTATCCCTCTTGAAATAAATGACACAATTGCATTTGCGTTCTTAACCACACAATCGGCCTGCAAATTAACTTTCTGGGAGACTTGCACGAGAACCTGAGTCCCTCTATACCTGTAATGTTTGAACCTTCTCCCCATTTTGAAGAATAGTTCGCACTATTGTTGATTTAAACAAAATGTATTGTAATGAATTTACCAACACTCAATTCCATCCGTCACTTTTTGCACATTCTTCCAATTTGTCTGAATTGCAGCTGCAAACGCATTGCTTCCTCAGCACTACCGACCCCTCCGCCTATCTTTGTATCATCCGCAATCTTTGCCACAAAGCCTTCAATCCTATTGTCTAGGTCATTGAAAAACAATGTGGAAAAACAGCCTTCCCAATACAGAACCCTGAGGAACACCACTAGTCAATTGTAGCCAACTGGAGAACACACCCTTTATTCACAGTCATTGACTACTGTCTGTCAGCCATTCATGTCGGTGTATTTCCTGCAACGACATAGGATTTTATATTGTTAAGCAACCTTATGTGTGGCACCTTATCAAATGCCTTGTGAAAATCCAAGTAAATGACATCCACGGATTATCCTTTGTACATCCTCCTTGTTACTTACCCAAAAGTCTCTAACAGTCTTGACAGGCAGGCTTTCTCTTCACAGAAACCATAATGACTTTGACTTATTTTTAAAAGGAGTCTCCAAGTACTCTGAAACCTCATTCTTAATGATAGACTCCACATTTCCCCAAGCACTGAATGTGTTGCCCTTAAGGCATTTGTTTAGCTTCATTACATTTTCGCTTTAGTAATTCGTTTGTAATTATTTTCTTGTTAAAATTAAGGTTGTTGAAAGTAAATTTGTTGTCTGTGATGTAACGCGGCATGCGATGACGTCACACCCGGTTTCGCCGCGTTTTGTGGGAAAATACCGGTTTGGAGAAACGGGAAGGAGGGGGCTTGTGTGTGCAGGATCAGCGCGATTAAGTTTTCTTTCTACGCACTAAGAAACATCCTAGAAGCAACGCCGTAAGTTCATAAGATAATCGATATGTTTCTTTTATTCGATTTTTAAGACAATTACATAGAATAGAATAATAGAATAATGATATATATCAGCCTTCCCCCGCCCCCTTAACCCTTCCCCCCTTAATATTCCTATCTAAAAAGGAAAGAAAGAAAGAAAGAAAGAAAGAAAGAAAGAAAGAAAGAAAGACAGATTGCCTGGATATCGGAAGATCCCCACATGCTCCATGGAATTCAAAATACCTTTAATATATATATATTTGTTTCTTTCCCCGGATGACTAATAACTTGAACTTCGGAGCACCTATATATTTAATCTATCTTTTGTAAGTAAGGGAGCCAAATTTTCAGAAATATGTCATATTTATTTCTTAATTTATAAGTATTTTTTCAAGTGGAATGCAGCTAAAAATTTCATTAATCGAAATTAATCGATATGTTGAAGTAAAAATGTTAACGCTGATTCTGTTAAAAGTAATGACGGTTGATAAAGTTTATTTTCTTGTGCTATTGAAAGCGTTACTCGATAGTTTGTGTGAGGTGTATTTAAAGCCAGTTAATGGCGTAGGTAGATTCTGACTGTATGATGTACTTTAATGTAATATAGTTTGTTGTAGTTTTACTTTTACAAGTATTTATGATGTAAGTGCGATGCCAAGAATGTAAGAAATACTGTATATATTTTGTATTGTTTTATCAACAGTTTTCACCATACGTTAATGTGAAAGAGTGAACAGTAAACGGTTAATCTTACTGGGATCCTGCCCTCATTGACTACAGTCTACCTCGGTGTTTAGTTCAGTGAAAAGGCGACATTACCAGGTGTTTCGACAAGTGGTACGATGGCCATGCGATCAAGAGTCAAACCGTTGCCATCCAGCGCCAGAGCAGTAGGGCATCAGCAAATAAGGCTGCCCACGCAAGAGCTAAAGCAGAATCCGACAAGGTGCGAACGTCATATGCTGAACAGGAAGCAAAACTGAAAATGGAAAAGGCTGCCAGAGAAGCCGAAAACCAAAGGGAAAAGGCCGCCAGAGAAGCCGAAAACCAGCTGGAAAGGGTAAGGATAGAAGCAGAGTTAGAATTGCTGACGCTACGCCGAGATGCCGAAGCTGCCAGGGTGGAAGCAGAAATATTAGAAAGCGCTGAAGAAATGCACGTTCTAGATGACGTAATGTCTACTTCAGCTAGGACCAGATTGGAACGCACTAGCGACTATGTCCGATCTCAAATGGACCTGAAGATTCATTCTTCCTCTCCATACTTACTTGCCAACGTCCCATTTCAGAGAGGCCCAACTGCATCACATCCATCTGAGGAAGTCAATTCACGCCTGCAACCTTGCGATGAAATCGAGTACGAAAGGGCTGAAGACAAATACTTCTCGACACCAAACTTACCAGATTTGGTGAGAGAAGAGGCAAAGTCTGAAGTCAGAACAGCAAATCCCCTAACGAAGGTACACCCTCAGTCATATGCCTGCCGACATATTCCCCCAGCCAGTGTGCCACTTGCAGTTGAACCCATGGCACTGTATTTAGCATGACGAGATCTCATCACTTCAGGACTATAAAAGTTTGACGATAAGCCTCAAAATTACCGTGCATGGTACTTCTCATTCACCAACGCTACCAACGGAGTCCAGCTCGAAGCAACTCAAGAGTTGGATCTTATGACAAAATGGCTGGGAAAAGAATCATGTGAACAGGTGAGAAGCATACGTTCAGTGTACATGAACAACCCCAAGCCAGCCTTACGCAAAGCATGGTAGAGTCTTCGGGAGTGCTATGCGGCCCCTGAAATTATTATAACGGCACTATTTCAACGTCTGGAAAATTTTCCTAAGATGTCAGCCAAGGACCACACTAAGCTAAGAGAGCTCGGAGATCTATTCACTGAGATCGAAGGCGCTAAAGAAGATGGCTATTTAACTGGCCTGTCATACCTAGATATTTCATACGGAATGAGACCAATCGTGGACAAACTTCCATTTGGGCTGCAGGAAAGGTGGGTGTCTGTTGGCTCAGAGTACACGGAAGAGAACGGTGGTCGATTTCCTCCCTTTAAGTATTTCACTAGGTTTGTGTGCAAGGAGGCGAAGAAGTGAAACGACCCTAGCTTCATGAGTCCAGGTAACAGTACAATTCACACCAAGCCAGTCAAATCCACTTCGAATAATTTCAACATTAATAAACCTGTCTTGGTGCGTAAAACTGAAGCCTTTACAACTAACAATGTCCCTAGCAAGAATTGTCCATTGCACAACAAACCCCACCCCCTCAGAAAATGCAGAACGTTTAGGAAAAAAACCCTTGAAGAGAGAATAGCCCTTCTCAAGGAGAAAAAAAAATGTTTTAAATGCTGTTCCCTTACCTCTCACCTCGCTAGAGAGGGTACGATCCCCGTGAAGTGCTCGGAATGTAACAACACTAATCACGATGAGGCCATGCATCCCAGCCCGTTACCGCAAACTGACAAAGCTCCTTCACCCTCACAAGAGGACGGCGGGGAGGGAGAGGATCACTCCAAGACAACTGTTGTCACCTCGAGCTGCACAGAAGTTTGCGGTCAAGGTCAGTCAAGCCGTTCTTGCTCAAGGATCTACCTCAATAAGGTGTACCCTAAGGGAGCCAAAGACCAGTCCATTAAAGTCTATGTAATTCTGGACGACCAGAGCAATCGCTCACCAGTCAGACCAGAGTTCTTAGATTTGTTCAACGTAAAGAGTAATCAGTTCCCATACTACCTTAGAACTTGCACACGCAGCGTAGAAACATATGGCAGGAAGGCAGAAGGCTTCCAGCTCGAGTCGCTGGATGGAAAAGTTGTCATCTGTCTCCTTCCACTCTTACAGTGCAATGAAATGTTGAATAACCGCACCCAGATTCCGACGCCAAGTGCAGTGCTACACCAGCCGCATCTTAACCACATTGCCAAGCACATCCAGAACTGGATCCAAAAGCAGAAATACTCCTACTGACGTTGGGACGTTCTCCAGGTGCACAAGGTCAGGCAGCAGGTCAATGGACCACACAACGCCCCCTTTGCCCAACGCCTGGATTTGGGCTGGGTGATGATAGGAGAGGTGAGTCCTGGCAACGTACACGAACCGACAGTTAACACACTCAAAACCAATGTGCTAGAGAGCGGCCATTCAATTTTTCAACCCTGCACAAGCTTCATGTGTATCAAGGAAGCACGACAAGGCTACAACAAGTGTAGTAAGGTAACCGACAAGACACTGGGACAGTCAGTCTTCGCTCAAACTAAGCATAATAATAAACTTGCGCCACCAGCAGAAATAACTCAAACGAGCGAGACATTTGAGCTGATCGAACCCGAAAGAGACTCGGAAATTCGGCAGCAAATAGAAATAGAAGTCACCTACCTCGAAGAACCAATATATACCACCGAACGCTTTCAGCGGTTTTCCAGCTTGAAGTCCATAGTGAGAGGACATGAGTTTATCATTCACATGGCCAGATCCCACAAACGCTCATCCCGAAATAGTAAATGCAAGGGATGGCACAAACGTAACTTATCTCGCACTGCGGACGAATTGGCCCAGGCAAAGGAGGTCATCCTTAAAGCAACTCAAAGAGCAGCTTTTGCAAGGGAGTTTTCGGCCTCCAAGCTAATAAACCAATACCAAAGGACAGCCCTTTGAGGAAACTCAATCCGATCCTGAAGAACGATCTCATTTGCATTGGAAGCCGGTTAATATACTCTCACCTTTCAGCTGTAGAAAATAGCCCATTAATCCTGCCCAATGACAGCCACGTGTCCTTACTGCTCACACGGCATCACCATGAACAGATAAGGCATCAGGGCCGTCACCTGACAGAGGGAGCAATCAGGGCAGCGGGACTGTGGATCTTGGGAGGCAAAACACTGATGAATTCAGTACTCCACAGATGTGTAACCTGCAGGAAACTACCAGGGAAGCTGGAAACTCAACGTATGGCGGACCTCCCACCAGAACGCCTCAATGCCTGCCCTCCTTTTACATATGTGGGGCTCGATGTATTTGGTCCCTGGACTATCATCACTAGACGCACTAGAGGAGGACAAGCAGAGAGCAAACGATGGGCCATCGTGTTCAGCTGCATGAGTTCAAGAGCGGTGCTCATTGAGGTAATCGAATCTTTGGATACATCCAGTTGCATTAACGCTCTCAGGCGCTTCTTTGCAGTAAGAGGCCCTGCTAAACAGTTAAGGTCTGATTGCGGCACGAACTTTGTTGGAGCGTCCAAGGAGCTTGGGATGGACAAAACGGTGCAATGGTACCTCAGTGAGCAGGGATGCAACTGGGAACTTAACACACCACACCCCTTTCACACGGGAGGCTCATGGGAGCGGATGATTGGTATCGCCAGAAGGATCCTGGATTCAATGTTTTTGTTGCATGGTACCCGACTGACCCACGAAGTGCTGTGCACACTAATGGCAGAGGTCACAGCTCTTATAAATGCACGACCACTCCTACCTGTGTCTTCAGACCCGAAAAGCCCCTTCATACTCTCGCCATCAATGCTCCTTCCGCAGAAGGCAGGAGTTGCCCCTCCACCTGGGGACTTCTCAGATAAGGACTTGTACACAAAGCAATGGAGACAGGTTCACGCTCTCGCAAATCAGTTCTGCTCCCGTTGGAGACATGAATATCTACCTTTGTTGGAACACAGACAAAAGTGGACAGACCCTCGCAGGAATCTTCAAGTTGGAGATTTAGTCCTGCTCAGGGACAAGCAGATCGCCCGCAACTGCTGGCCAATGGCCAGAATCACTGCCACATTCCCTGGTTGGGATGGACATGTCAGGAAGGTTGAGTTGAAAACTTCTGACCAAGGTGATGTGAAATCTTACCAAAGGCCAGTTGCAGAAGTCGTTCTACTTCTACCGAAAGACTGATATAGAGACTGAAGTTTTGTATTATGTTCAAAGTGACCTTACAAAGATCAGGGGGGGAGTGTGTTGCCGTTAAGGCATTTGTTTAGCTTTATTACATTTTCGCTTTCGTAATTCGTTTGTAATTATTCTCTAGTTAAAGTTAAGGTTGTTGAAAGTAAATTCGTTGTCTGTGATGTATCGCGACATGCGATGACGTCACATCCAGTTTCGCCGCGTCTTGTGGGAAAATACCGGTTTGGAGAAATGGGAAGGAGGAGGCTTGTGTGTGCAGGATCAGCGCGAGAAAAAGTTTCTGTCTACGCACTAAGCAACATCATAGAAGCAACGGCGTAAGTTTATAAGATAATCGATATGTTGAAGTAAAAATGTTAACGCTGATTCTGTGAAAAGTAATGACGGTTGATAAAGTTTATTTTCTTGTGCTATTGAAAGCGTTACTGGATAGTTTTTGTGAAGTGTATTGCCAGATGATGGAGTAGGTAGATTCTGGCTGTATGTTGTACTTTAATGTAATATAGTTTGTTGTAGTTTTACTTTTACAAGTATTTATGATGTAAATGTAATGCCAAGAAGGAAACAAATACTGTGTATATTTTGTATTGTTTTATCAACAGTTTCCACCATACGTTAATGTGGAAGAGTGAACAGTAAACGGTTAATCTTACCGGGATCGTGCACTCATTGACTACGGTTTACCTCGGTGTTTATTTCAGAGTTTTTACACCTGAATGAGAACGCTACACTGAGGTTAAGCTAACTGGCCTACAATGTTCTCTTCTTTGACCTTCTTCTCTTCTTAAAGAGTGGAGTGACATTTGCCAACAGCCACTCCGGGGAATATGCCAAAATCAAGCTATTCTTTAACATTATGACCGCTGTATCCGTTATCACTTCAGCAACCACTTTCAGGGATGTAGTCATTCAGAACCAAGTGACTTACCCACCTTAAAACCTTTGAGTTTACCTAGCCTCTACTCATTGGTCTTCGCAATGACATTCACTCCTGTTCGCTCCTGTTCCCCCAGAATCACGGATTTCTGGCACAGTGCTCGTGGCTTGCACATTGAAGACTGTGCAAGATAGCCATTCGGTTGATCTGCCATTACTTTGTCCCCCATTACTACCTCATCAGCTTCATTTGTAGGCCGATTGTGTGGTTATACAAGCAAATGTATTTCACTGTCATTGATTTCAAGAGGGATACAATACAAAAGCGACCAGGCCAGTCAGTTTGGGTTTGTGCCTGTCTAACCAGGGATGCCCAGGGAGTTTGAGGAGAGTCAATGACATAAACGGTTAACTGTTCATGATGGTTGCCCGATAAACTGAGACTCACCGGGGCCGTGACTTGGGTGATGCTAGCCAGTCTCTGTCCGTTCAAGGCGTTGGTCGCCAATGGTGACTGGAAAGCAGACGTGGGTAGTTCCTATCGGGTAACCAAGCCGGAATCGACAAAACACCCCTCCGCACCAGAATCGACCAAGACGGAGACAACTCGCTGTTCGACGCCTCACTCCATACAAGCAGAGATGAGTGTCAGTGGCGTCGAGGAAGGCCGGACAGAGGTCATGCTCACCAGTACTCCTCGTCCTACTTGTGAGCGCTTGGCTTTTACTGGACAGGTGGCGATAAAGTGCTCTGTTTGGCCACAGTACAGACAGGAGCAGGTGCTGATTCTTCTTCGTCTTTTAATCGGCGTCAGGCGGGTACAGTCAACCTTCATAGTTTCGGGCATTGGAACGGAATTTTTATATGGGGGCTAACGGCAGGTAAATATAGACAGACGAGGAAAGTGGAACTCAGCCAGTGCCCACAGAGACCCCCTTGAACCCTTCATTCTGCAGCGCTGCTGAAGGCGAAAATATATGCGAATGAACAGATCCCCCAGGACCTGGGTGACCAGGTCATCTTTGATGTCTTCGGAAATGCCATTCAGGGAGGTGTCGTACTGTGCCTACGAGTTCCAGCCGCTGGAGCTGGCTAGGGTCCAGAGCTCTATAGTATAATCTGACACATATCTGCGCCCCTGGAGCATATGCGGGTTTTCACGGGCAGTCTCTCTCCCATGTTTGGAGCGATCAAATGGTTTTTTTTTTTCATCTTCTCAAGAAATAACTGAAAACTACTGCAGAAAGGGGATCCTGCCTACCAGACCGCTGTTCCCCATTTCTTTCGCCCGACCGGACAGTTGCGTGATGATGTCGGCTTACTTGGCTCGATCAGTCGGATACGTTGTTGGTTGCAATTCAAAAATGAGGGTGCACTGGGGCTCAGCTGAGTACTTTTCCGGAGAAGGCAGACGGGGCTTTTGGTCGGGCTGAGCATGCGAGGGCGTGAGGTGCGAGGGCGGAAGATGAAATTGCAGAATGTTGATGGGCGCTCTTGGACAAGTGGTGTGACTACGCCTGGGTCACAAGATCGACGACATTGGCAGAAAGCGACTCTACTACCCTGAACACGGAGTCCAGCTGGTTCTGGTATCTCCGCAGCATCACTCCCTGCTGTTCCAGGGCAGCTCTCAGACAATCGGGGTCTGCTAAATCCATTTTGGTCAGATTGTACTGTCAGAAAGCTGGGGCAGCGATCTAATCGCAGACCGCGTACTGTGCACACTGTGGTGTTATTTGAGTAGCAGTGTCGGCGTCAAACTTCAAGCAGAGATCCAGGGAAATCCAAAAACCAGAATTGGGAAACAGAGTCGGTATTCAGCCGGAAATGTTCAGGAAATTTCAACGACACAATGTGGAAACAGGTGAAAACACGGTACCGAAATACTCTGAGCAATAAACAGAGAGGCAGCTAGTAAGTCTGCGGCATACTATAGGATGCGTCCTAAGAGACATTCGGAGGCTGAAATCGATCATGTTTGTGATAGTGCGCCTTTCGACACTTGGTCCATCCGTAACTGATCCACATCCATTGAGATGTGCCCTTACGTTGAAAGCATCTTAGCTGCCTTTCTAGCGGAAGCATGTGGACAAATCTTTCTAACCTTCTCCAGAACCTTTCCTAAACCACGTCATAAGCTGCATTGGGCTTCCCGTAGCCTCGAAAACGTTTTATCGCGCTTGCATGTAGCACGCGAAGTAGTCAAGGGGTTCTCTGTATTTGGGGATCTCATTACCTCAGCACATGTCCTCTGAGGCTCTCTACAGGTCGCTATCGTTTCACATTATCAGAGAACTACCACTCATCCTGGAACTCTGAGTTCGGCTAGGGATGCATACACAGGTCGGTCCCGCCAAATCCGTGTGTCGCCCTCCCAAGCAGCCGTTGGTTTGAACCTCTATGCGATTTGCTGCCGTGTTACAGCTCGGTACAGGGAATAACTAATCGCATACAGCATACAATTAAAACAAGTACATTTACGAATGGTAACTTAAATAAATGGTTAGTAGGGAAAAGAAAAAAAAATTAAGATGGCCCATTATAAGTGAACAGTTAAATGTGCATAGGTTGGAGCTTAAATCTTCCAAAAATCATACTCATCGATACACAGTTGACTACAGCACCTTGGTTCCAACGAATCAGGGTCGCCTCTCGTTTGAAGCCTACAACCGGTACTCTCCAGTTCCCTTTCTCCTCATCTCCTGCTGAACAAAGATAAAGACTCCCACTGGTGTCAGGCACGGGAAAACCCCGCTCTCCCAGCCTTTTCTCCTGAATGGACGACACAGTATCCCTTTACCAGGGCGTAGCAATTCATTTAACGATACTTTATTAATAAATGCACTTTCAGTTTGGACCATTGTTCTAGCTGTATCTTTAAGGTGGAGCGAACTATTTTGTGAACTGTTCGAAAATATTTTTGCTCAAGGAAATTCTAATCTGCACATGCAGTTGTAACAGGTTTGCAGAGGCGCTCAAATTAGGGGCACACACGGGCTTGGAGTTGCACAGGAACTTGGGGGCACCTGCACATTTGGGTATATTCGCAGATTTAAGGGGTGCACACGGAGTTTGGCTTGTAGGTGGTTGGGTGGGGTGACAATTGTGAAGGTTGTCTCATTTATAGTTTAATTGAAATTCACATTGAAAGTTGGATTTTGTTCTTCCTATTATTTAATTATGAGTCGGTTGTTTGGTAAACAGTTGAAAATGAATCTTGCTCTGGTGTAATTTAATTTTCCTGTGGAGTGTCAGCGGATTTGTGTTTGAACACAGATTTGGTGGTGTGCACCGATTTAGGAATGTGTTGATGCAATTGGATGCACACGTACCTTTGGGTTTCAGTGAATTTGGGATTTTGACGAATCACAGAGTTGTTTCATTTATAGATTTTTCATAATAATTGCACTGCAACCTTTGAAATTTAAACTTAAGCATTGAACTACACGTTAAACTCCTGAAGGCAGATAATTTGGGAAGTGTTTGAAAAGATTCTTTCTTTGGCATACTCTCATGTGCATAGAAGGGTGTAAGCACGTTTGGTGGTGTGTACGAATTTGGATATGTCTGTGGATTTTGGATCGTGAAGAATTTCAAGTTTGTTTAATTTATAGGGACTTTATTAATAAATGCACTTTCATTTTCACAAATCTGTTCCAACTGCATTCTTTAAGCTGGAGGTTGCTACTCAAGATTTGCACACGAACTTTGGGTTGCGTTTTTTTAATGTGAGCTTTTCTGAACTATTTGACACGATACTTGCTCTAAGATAATCCAATGTCCAAGTGCATACACTTAATTGGTGTTATATCCAGACTCGGGTTTATCAGCCGATTTCGTGTTACAAACGAATTTTGGGGTGTGTAGCGGTTTTCAGTGTCGAGACAGCCATTTTCTGAACTGTTTGAAATTATTCCTGCTATAAAATAATCTATTATGCTTGTGGGTGTGTCCGCATGGCTGAAGTGTGCACTGCTTTGGGGATTGCGCGGATGGACATTGGGAATGCACGGATTCTCGAATAACACACACAAAATGCTGGTGGAACGCAGCAGGCCAGTCAGCATCTATAGGGAGAAGCGCTGTCGACGTTTCGGGCCGAGACCCTTCGCCAGGACTAACTGAAAGGAAAGATAGTAAGAGATTTGAAAGTAGGAGGGGGAGGGGAAAATGAGAAATGATAGGAGAAGACCGGAGGGGGTGGAGTGAAGCTGAGAACCAGAAAGTTGATTGGCAAAAGGAATACAGAGCTAAACTAGGGAAAGGATTATAGGACGGGGGGCCTAAGAAGAGAGAAAGGGGGAGGGGAGCACCAGTGGGAGATGGAGAACAGGCAGAGTGATGGGCAGAGAAAGGAAAAAAAGGAGGGAGGGAAACAAAAACAAAAAATACTAAATCTATCAGGGAAGGGGTAAGAAGAGGAGGAGAGGCATTTACGGGTTAGAGAAGTCAATGTTCATGCCATCAGGTTGGAGGCTAACCAGACGGTATATAAGGTGCTGTTCCTCCAACCTGAGTGTGGCTTCATCTTGACAGTAGAGGAGGCCATGGATAGACATATCAGAATGGGAATGGGACGTGGAATTAAAATGTGTGGCTAGTGGGAGATCCTGCTTTCTCTAGCGGACAGAGCGTAGGTGTTCAGCGAAACGGTCTCCCAGTCTGCGTCGGGTCTCATCAATATATAAAAGGTCACACCGGGAGCACTGGACGCAGTATACCACACCGGCAAACTCACAGGTGAAGTGTCGCCTCACCTGGAAGGACTGTCTGGGGCCGAATAGTGTAGCACTTGTTCGGCTTGCAAAGATAAGTGCCAGGAGGGAGATCGGTGGGAAGGGATGGGGCGCGGATGAATGGACAAGGGAATCACGTACGGAGCGATCCCTGCGGAAAGCAGAAGGGCGGGGGGAGGGAAAGATGTGCTTCGTTATGTGCTTTTCTCATTTTCCCCTCCCCTCCTACTTTCAAATCTCTTACTATCTTACTTTTCAGTTAGTCCTGAAGAAGGGTCTCGGCCCGAAACGTCGACAACGCTTCTCCCTATAGATGCTGCCTGGCCTGCTGTGTTCTACCAGCATTTTCTGTGTGTTGCTTGAATTTCCAGCATCTGCAGATTTCCTCGTGATTGCCTTTTAGATTCTCGAATATGGTGGTTTGCACTGCTTTGCGGATTGTGTCGTCAAATATGGGTGTGTCGTCAAATATGGGGTGCAAAATTGATAGGGAAATAATGGGTGGATGCACATAGATGTGGTCATTCTCGGAGATGTAGGCATGCCTTGTCGAATATGGGGGTGCACACAAATTTGAGGTTACATTACTATCTGTCTGTCTCGGTCAATTTGGAGTTGCAAACAACTAGGGTGCATGTGGATTTTAATGATGCAACAGCCATTTACTGAACTGTTTGACATGATTCCCGTTCTGAGATAATCTATTATGCTTATGTGGGTGTCAGTGTTATTAGGGTGCACGCTGATTTTGGGAATGTGCACATTTAGAGCGGTGTAGGCAGATATGGGAAGTTATAATGGTTTGGGGATGCGAACAGATTACGTGATGTGTCAATATGAGGAAGTTTACGGAGTTGTGGTTTTCACGGATTTGGAGATAGGTCGTGTATGAAGGTTGATGTAATTATAAATGATTTCATAAACTCCGCGATTTTCTTGTCATTTCATGGTGGAGACAGCCATTACGAGAACATTTGAAATGATACTTGTTCTGGGATCTGGAATGTGCATATGGGGATGTCATCGTGTTTCAGATGCGCAGTTAATTGGGATTGCGTAGCTTGAGAGATGTGTCGGGAAATATCGGGGTGAATGCCGTTTTGGGGGTGAAAATGGATTTAGAGTTGGACGCGGTTTTAAGGGTGTGTTCTTGAATACAGGGATGTGCACAGATTTGTGGATTCCGCAGATTCAGGTGTGTGTCAGCAAATATGGGGAGGCCCACGCTTTTGGCTCGTGCACACGGATTTTGCGATGTGCGCAGATTTAGGGACGTTTTTGATTATGGGGTTACACACGGGTTTGTGGTTACACCCAGATTTCGGTGTGCCGGCCAATCGGGAGTTGCAAACAAATTTGTGGGTGACTATTTCTCTTGCCGAGACATCCACCTTCTAAATAGATTGAAATGATTGGTGCTCTGAAAGAATATATCATGCATGCGGGCGCGGCAGTGGGTTTGGATGCGCACCGAATTGGGGATAGCGCAGTATTGGGAAAGTGGTGGAGAATATGTGTGTGCATATGGGAGCCCATGGAATTACAGAGAAGTTGCTAGCGTAGGTGGGGCATTGGCTGGTCGGCAGAAAACAGAGAGTGGTAATAAAGGGATCCTATTCCGGCTGGCTGCCAGCCAGTGGAGTTCCACAAAGGTCGGTGTTCAGATCGCTACTTCTTAGGATGTATGTCAATGATTTGGACGCATTTATTAAATGATATGTGGCTACATTTGCCGATCATACAATGATATTTGCAGGTGCCGTTAGTGTTAAGGAAACAGAGCCTGCAGAGAGATTTAGATAGTTTAGGGGAATGGACAACGAAGTGGCAAATGAAATACATAGAAAGTGTATGGCCATGCCCTTTGATGGAAGAAATAAACGGGCAGACTATAATTTAAATGGGGAGAGAATTCAAAATACAGAGATGCAAAGGGACTTGGGAGTCCTTGTGCAAGATACCTTAAAGTTAACCTGTATGTTGAGTCGGTTGTGAAGAAGGCGAATACAATGGTGGCATTCATTTCTAGAGCTATAGAATAGAAGAGCAGGGGTGTGATGTTGAGACTCAAAAAGACACTTCTGGGTCCACAGGTGGAGTATATTGTGTAGTTTTGGGCCATTTATTTTAGAGAGCATATACTGACATTGGAGAAAGTTCCGAGATGATTCATGAGAATCATTCCAGGAATGAAAGCGTAACCATCCCCTCTCGGTAAGACTGCTAAACATCTCCATTTATGGGTCAGACTTGAGGATCTTGCAGTTTTAGACCCGCTTTGGAAGGGACCGCACGTTTTCTGAATGCAAAGGCAGTTGTCACATATTTTTGCACTGTTACAATGGAAATTGTAGGTAGCCCAGATCACGTTAACTGACACCAGTTTTTCATGTTTCAGGTATATATCTCCAGTTGTTACAGAAATACCTGCAATGATCCAGAGTCTAGCGAATTAATATAGAATTCTACCAATGTAACAAAATCATAGTTCCTTGGGTCAGATTCTGGCATTAATTCAAAATTCTGAGTGAAATTTCTGCTGATGTAGCGAACACATTAGCGCCTTTTTGTTGTTTCATGTCCCACATAATTGAAGTAATTTTGCTGACTTTATTGAAACCATAAAACAATTGACATTCGCTCACCTGGCTGCAGGAACATAGGCCCATTTACCAGACATACAACATAAATAACAGAGAAATGTATTTGAACTCTCGTCAAACCTTACAATTCGATTTGCGTTTACCTACAGAGCCGACCATTCAATGTAACCAGATGTTTGACTCCACCCTTCAGCTGCTCCCGGAATTTCCTCTGTGACAGAGTGTAGATACACGTGTTGGTGCAGATACAGAGAACTTGCAACATGAACCCAAATTGTTGCAGGATATACGGCGTGGTATTAAAATATCTGTCTGTGTAAAAGTAATTTTGAATTCGCCAATTAGTAGTATATACAATATAGGGGATCCACAACAATATGAAATTGACTGATAGAGCGAACAGCAAAATTATTGATTTTCGCCGGTTCTTCACCTCTGTATCACTCTTATTCTCTCTGCTGTTCTTGAGCCCCCGGCGAATTCTGTTTGCCGCGATAATATGACTGACTGTTAAAGCATTAAAAAGTAGAATCAAACCGATCGGCAATACCGGTGTAGTGATAGTGGTGAACAACTGGTATGCTTTCCACCCTGGTAAAGAAAGGTAATTTGTTTTGAAAATGCATCGCCAGGGTACGTTATTAATGATAAGGTAAGGTTCTACCATAAAGTACGACGGAACACACTTCGCACAACTTCCTAATCCCACAATTACTATCACAATAGTCGCTGTCTTCTCGGTGCAGTATCGCTCCCGCAGCTTTTGACTGCATATTGCAATGCAGCGATCGAACGTGAAAGCTACCGTGAGCCAAACAGAACAGTCCCTGGTAGCAAGTTTCAGGACAAGCGTCAGTGCACAAAAAGGGATATTGAGCAAAGGAAGTGCATAAGAGTAAATATTATTTATCTCACAGAGTACAACAGCAATAATAACACCCATTAAATCTGCTGCTGCCATTCCCACCAGGTAACGGGAGATGCATTTAGAGAGTCCGCAATTTCCCTGAGAAAGGATCACAATCGCCACTAAATTAACTGCAAGGAAGCAAAGAAGAGATAGGTTTATGCGCAGAAATCATGATCATTTTTACTTGATCTACTTGCATAGAAATGTGTTGAATCGAATTATGTGAATTCCGGGTCAGGCAGGTTTAGATTCGGAGAGTGGAAATGTACGGGCTCTGTCACTGTCCTCCGATTGCATGATAACGACGGACCAGTTGACAACATGTTTGCCAGTGGGCAACTTATTGACCCGCTCATCTAGACCGACCCATCATTGCTGCTGAGAATACTGAAGGTCTTATATATTACGGGAATAAAATTAACTCAGGGTGTCTGTTTCTTCGGAGATGACATTTTGGAGTGAAAGGACGGCAGAGCTAAATGCATGTTTCGATGTACAGGTGGCAAATAAGCTTGAATCTTGTGTATTGCAATGGAGACGCAGTATAAAGATTTTTACTCCCTGAAGTTGTGAGATGGATGTTAGAAATAAAATAAATCTTATCTAATCTTGTCTAAATTAAGTCCGCCCAAGGAAAGAGGACACGGTAAAACAAAATCGTTTTGCACATTATTGTGGCAATTTCGAAGACACTTCCATAAATAAATAGGGGGAAAAAACATTCTACATGAAGACCGAGAGGAAAAAATCAGGTAGCTCGCAGAGAGAGCTCCAGTGATGCAAAAGATTTTGTTTTCAGTTTAATAAAGTTTGAGTTACTATAATTAATGCAGAATCAGATTTAAAAGAATACACGTTGGCAAAGCTCGAGTGAGGTAAAATGCTGGAACAGTATCAATATAAGCACGATATCCATTGTTAATATTGAGATCACGATCGGACGTAAGAAACGAGTAACAAATCCAGAGAAAAATGAAAGCATAAAGTTAAATATATACTTAAACCTGAGCAGGGTTATGTAACGCCCACGCAATCGGCTAGTGAGTGTCTAGGGGAAAATTCGTCCAGCCGCCAAACCGTGCCTCCCGTATACGTGGATGCAGTGAAATGCCCACTAGTACAAATTCGCACACGCAATATCAAACCGCACACCGTGTACGTTTACAGAATACACTTTATAAATCTTACTAGAACTAAGTGATTAATAGCGATACAGTATATAAGAAAGAAAATAAAGGACAAAAAAGGCGCCAGAACTTGTCAGGGTTCAATCAATTACTGCACAATCGTTGGAGCTCAACCATCGAAGTCTTGGGTCCACTATTCGATCTATTCCGACCTGCACGACACGCGCGCCTGCGACCACCCTCGGTGATCGGTCAGCAGCACCTCCAGCACCATCCACTTTCCTCGCGATCTCCTCTCCAACTCCCCAGAAACCCGCGCAACGGCAGCTCACAGATCCACAAGAAAGAATAACATCTACCCCAATTGCTTAACAAATGAATACAATTCTCATATCAGTAATTATAACTCAAACAAGCTGCGAGAGAAAGCACTCTCTCACCAGTTACCATAACAAAGAAGCATTCTTACTTTTACTTAAACAAGAAGCCATTTTGATTAACATACGCAGTAACAAACAGTTAAAACACTTCTCAGATGAGGCACAATCTGTGACAAATTTTACAAGCACAAAACACACACATACAGCAGTAGCCAATTCCAGTTACTTACCAGGAATACCGATCGCTGCTAGTACAGGATAGTAAATACTCGCCATGTAGTAAATTGCTGGATATTCCATTTTTTGTGTGAATTGGTGATCGGTTGAAAACAGTCCAACTGCTGACATCTACTGTTGATTGCTTTGAAAGCCCTTATACAGGAGCAGAAAGTGAATTCAGACAATTAATCATATCACATGGTTAGACACATCAGTGACTACCCACGGAACAAACATCAGGTTTGTTTTCATTTATATGACTTTGCATCATTGTGCAATGAAGTTCGCTTCCTCGGAAGAATCACAAAATAAGAATCACACCTTATGATCAAGGTAAGAAATCGGATTCATGAAACTACTGAAGAAAATAGGCAGATTAAATACCAGAAATTTCCAGAATAGAAATGAACTTGGATTTCTCCCACTAACACACCAGCCCAACACTCTTCTCACCAATTACATCATGTGTCATTTCCTGCAATTGTATTATTTTCATTCATTGTTCACTCTATGCAATTTTATCAAATTTTGCATGACTTAGAATTTTTATTAAGTCTGAAGGCATGTGACGGCCAAAAGTAGATGTTTATTCATAGGTGAATCTGGTTGCCATATTTTCCTCACTGGGTTTTAGACACATCGTATTTAAGGCAAACGCATTGACCATCTCCAAAGCAAAGCGGCATGAAATGACAACAACTTTACTTCTGCTGTCCTTGTGTGTGTGTGAAGTCCCATGCCTCAATATATCTGTAATAAATAATGTCGGATCAGTTTCAGTTATCTCCAATCCCATATCATTTATTTCCAGACCATGTTGCTAATAAATACGTTGCTTTGGAAGTCCAAGGTCTGCATACCATTCATGAAACGCTGTACGGCCAATTCTTGTTTTCTAATGAGCGAAGGTTAACCGGGATATACTGTTCTTCGCCGGTGTCTGAATCTTGACAAAATCTTGGGTCTTTACAGTCACAAATCAGCAAATGCGAACTCGTGTTTTATATCTGTCCAAATGTTTCCTGCCTCTGGTGGGAACGGCAAGCAGACCAAAAGGGCTGCAGTCATGCTGTAGAGGTAATTCCCTGTCCAGTGGATGCAATGGATTATAGAAACGTTGATTAACTCCAACCACGCCAACGAGGCTCAGAGAACAACTCAAGCATGACTCTTGTAACAACTGATATCAAACAAATTAAAGCCCATTTATTAAACGACATAATATTTCGCCAGTTATGTCAAGATAACGAGGAAGATCTCGAACGCTTGCCCCATCACACTGATGTGCGTTGGCTGTCAAAATACGGCTGCCTAAAACGTTTCCTTGAACTTTTTGAACTTCTGCAGAATGTTGCCATGGGCTAGGGAAACACCTGTAACCCGTGGGTTCGATCGGTGCGTAAGTCTATGGAAGACAATCTCTAGCCAAGTAAAAATGTGTGAAATTAAGGTGAAAATCCCGTTTGTGTGGATGCTGCGTGGTTTGTTCTCCTGTTACAAATTAGTACCACGAAATAATAGACAGTACACCATATGTAATTAAACGATATATATTTACAATTTTAATTTAACTAAATGGATAGTAAAGAAAAAGAAAAGATAAATGAGCCGATTTTAATGAAACAATCTAATATGCATAACTTGGAGCTCACGGTTTTCCTTCTGCAGTCCTCCATCGATTTCCTCTGGCTTCCTCGAGTCCTGGCCCAACTCCAAGTCCACACCTTTCTGTTGTCTACGACCTCTCCTTCATGGCGACTTCGCTCTTCATCTATCGCCGAACAAAGGAGCCAGATTACCTCAATGACAGGCACACAAAACAAAAACACACTCCCCTCATTGGACTGCTCACATTCCAAAGCACCCATTCTCTCTCACCATAACACAAACTCTGCTGCTACAGAAAAAAAAACATTACATTAGCAGTGAAACCTTTCCCAGGGTGTTAGATAATATTAGACATCCACGTAGAGATGTGGGATTCCAGCCGATCCGTATGATGAAATTCACATTATAGTTATGAAAAACTGCAGGTTGAGATTTTCAATTTAATCCAGGAGAAATGAGTAGTCTCCACTTTCATTGGAAAATGGAAATATATAAGCAGAACATTGGGCGAAAATGTCTCACAATATCCTTCTCAGAGTGCCATGGAAAGTATGACACCCTATTTCACAGACTGTGATTTGCAAGAGTACTGCTTACACCTGGAGCCACTGAAGAAGGATTTTCCGAAATCGATTCAAAGTGTGTTGCCCTTAAGGCATTTGTTTAGCTTTATTACATTTTCGCTTTAGTAATTCGTTTTTAATTATTTTATAGTTAAAGTTAAGGTTGTTAAAAGTAAAATCGTTGTCTGTGAAGTATCGCGGCATGCGATGACGTCACACCCGGTTTTACCTCATCCTGTGGGAAAATACCGGTTTGGAGAAACGGGAAGGAGGGGGCTTGTGTGTGTAGGATCAGCGCGAGAAAAGTTTTCATTCTACGCACTAAGAAACATCATCGGAGCAACGCCTTTTCACCATACGTTAATTTGGAAGAGTGAACAGTAAGCGGTTAATCTTACTACGATCGTGCCTTCATTGACTACGGTTTACCTCGGTGTTTAGTTCAGAGTTGTTACACCTGCATGAGAACACTACACAAGGATTTGAAAGATATGCAAATTTTAGAAAGCATAAGTAACCTATTACTTTGTAAGATGGATAAATAGGAAAAGAGCTTGCAAGAATAAATCACCGACATTGTGAATGATGAATTATAAGAATTTTACTGTCATACGAAGTATTCTGGTCTTCAGAGAAGAGACAAACTGCTTTTCATTGCAGTTACATTCTCCTACCGTATTGAAAGCGACATTAGAAACTCACAACATACAGAAAACGCTTGGACATTATTACTTTTGCTGTCACCATATGAACGAGATATTCAACTCTAGCTATAGAACATAAGACCATAAGATATAGATGCAGAAGTACGTCATTCGGTCTATTGACCCTGCTCCGTCATTCGATCATAGGCTGATCCACTTCATCCAGTCATCTCCACTCCCTTGCTTTCACTTCATACCCTTTGATGCACTGTTTAATCAAGAACTTATGCATCTTCGCCTTAAATACACCCAAAGGCGTGGCCTCCGCAGCCGCTCCTGGCAACAAATTCCACAGATTTACCACCCTCTGACGAAAGAAATTTTTCCGCATCTCAGTTCTAAAAGGGCGTCTTTCGATCCTGAAGACATGACCTCTTGTCCTAGAATCACCTACCATGGGAAATAACGATGCCATATCTAATCTGTTCAGGCCTTTTTAACATTTGGAATGCTTCTATGAGTTTCCCCATCATTCTACTGAACTCCATGGAATACAGCCCAAGAGTTGCCAGACGTTCTTCATACGATAAGGAATAACAAGTTCAAGGATCACATTGATATCATTGATGCTTTCTAAGCTAGGTTTAAATACAACTAAATTAAGCAGAACCATTTTCTCGTGTTATGATGTGGTAGATATGTGTAATGTCCTTGTCCATTTTTTACTGTTGTGCCATTACATATTTTATTTCGTGCTATAGAAACATAGAAAACGTACAGCGCGATACAAGCCCTTCAGCCTACAAAACTGTGCTAGATATGTACTTACATTAGAACCACCTAGGCTTTACCCTTAGCCTTCTATTTCTCTAACTCCATGTAGCCATCCAGGAGTCTCATAAAATACCATATTGTTTCCGCCTCCACCACCGACGACGGCAGCCCACTCCAGGCACTCACCAGTCTCTGCGTAAAAGACTTAAACCTGATATCTCCTTGGTGCCTACTTCCAAGCTGTTCTGTGCGAGCTGCTTGTTTTCCACTTATACTTTGGTTACTGTTTAACATAAGAGAAAGTAGAATTGTGTGCCATCATCTAAGATGGTCGGATTGAGGGGCAGTTTCTCTGGTGAGGGACACTAAGTTTGGGATTTGTGCTTTGGTTAGGAAGAGATGAATAGAGAAGATGCCGTTGAAAAGAGGTCATAGGATTCGGCGCAGAGCGGGCCATGATTTGACGAAGCCCCAGGTAAAATCGGTTGAAGGTAGTCGACCTGGAAACCGTGAGCTCCAACTTGTGTACATCAGGCTGTTACATTAAAATGGGACCTTTTCTTTATATTTGTTTTTTCTTGGCTCACCATTCAGTCCAAATTAAGAATTATAACGCTTTTTTTTATTAACTGCAGTGTACTCTTTGTTATATCGTGGTACTCAATTAGATGTAGGTAAAGAATTACCGAGCATCCACAAAATCAGTGCGTTTTTGGATGGGCTCGCGACTCAATATCACAAGTTTGGCTGTCACGAGGTGGGGACAAGGTGCGGAGAGAGGACCCACACGCAGGACACAAACACGTCTTCCTTAGGTTCAATAAAATAACGTTTATTACTCGCTACACCGAAAATCGGGAAATCAAGGAGGACAAAGAGGAAAACGAACCTCGGACTACGGGACTAGGGACTTGGATCGCCGCTGACCTGGGACTTGGAAACAGGGAACTGGGACCGCCGCGGCCATGACTTGGACAGCGGGAACAATTTTGTTAAAAGTACCTGAGAACGTCTTCTCCACTTGTGTGTAGATGACAGCACTAGAGGGGAAACATCACCGGACCTGGTGTGGGGAAATGTGGCTGGGCAATTGAGGTAAATGTCACCGTGGAAGCTGTTTGTAACCAGTGACCATGACCATTCGTTTAAAATATGAGTTTACTAAGTAAAGTTATAAATTAGAGTAGGGCAATCGATAACGGTATTGCAGAGGTTGACTTATGGATACTTTTGGCAAGTAAGGGGAGCCCGACGTCAAAAATAAGAAAAGAGAAATCAGATTTATATATGCATTATAAATCCTTAAGTTTTCCTGTCCTTTGGAATAAAAGTAAAGTGCTTTGAGAAGGTGCTTATGACTGGAATTAACTCCTGCCTGAACAAGGCCATGGATCCGTTTTAATTTCCCTGTAGCCACAGACTGAGGGTGCCATATCATTCGCTCTCCACTCGGCCACTGACAATAGCAATACCTATGTCATTTTGCTGTTTACTGCTTATACCTCAGCGTTAAACACAATTAAATCCTAAATTCCAATCTACAAAACCCAAATCCTGGGCCGTTTACCGCCCTCTGCAAATGGATCCCTGACTTCCTCACTAAGACATCAGAGTCAGTGCAGGTCGTAAAAGAAGAAATCATTTCCGTCTTGCCGATAAACATCCCCGTAATCCCTCGCAACCGTATTCACACGACATGTGCACATCCTCCATGGTCTGAAAAGCAGCAGCTGATGTTTATCTGGAATAAACCTTATCTGCCACATCTCTGCCCGTTTCACCAACGTATCGCGGTCACCCTTCAGTCTGAGACTGCCCTCTACACCACCCAGAACTCTGACTGAATGTGATATCCCTCCCCTCATATTGAATTCAGTTGCCATAGTGTAAAGAGATTGGACAGGAAAGAAAGTCTTCTCCACCAGTAAGTAGGGAAATGTGGCTGGCCAAGTGACTTAAATGTCATCGTGGAAGATCTTTGGTGTTGCTGACCCAATAATTGAAGATATAATTATCAAATGCTGCCGTATGAAGAAGAAGCCGAAAGTGGAAAATTCCAAACCACAGAAACTATGCAAGAATTCAGCAGGTCAGAAAGAATCCATGGAATTAAATAAACAGCTTCAGACCGAGACACCTCTTCTAGACTGGAAAGGAAATGGGCAGATGCCAAATAAAATGCTGGGGAAAGCAGAAGGGGAAGGTAAGGTCGTGATGTCAAATAGAAATACAGAAACTTAGAAAGCCTACAACACAGTACAGGCCCTTCAACGCTGTGCCGAACGTATCCTTACCTTAGAAATCACGTAGGGTTGCACATAGCTGTCCAATTTTCAAAGCTCCATGTACTTATACAGGAGTCTCCTAAAAGACCCTATCGTTTTCGCCTCAACCACGTCGGCCCGCAGCCCATTCCACGCATTCACCACTTTCTGCATAAAGAAAACTCTTAGCCCTGACATCTCCTCTGTACCTAATTCCAATCACATTAAAACTATGCCCTCTCGTGCTAGCCATTTCGGCCCTGGGGAAAAAAACCTCTGTCTATCCACAAGATCAATGCCTCTTATTATCTTGAACACCTCTCTCAGGTCAACTCTCATTCTCCGTCGCTCCAAAGAGAAAATGCCGAGGTCCCTCAACCTATTCTCATAAGGCATTCTCCTCAATCCATGAAACATCCTTGTACATCTCCTCTGCACCATTTCTATAGTTTCGACGTCCTTCCTGTAGTGAGGCGACCAGAACTGAGCACAGTACTCCAGGTGGGATCTGACCAGGGTCGTATATAGCTACAGCATCACCTCTCGGCTCTTAAGCTCAATCCCACGTTTGATGAAGGCCAATCCACCGTATGCCTTCTCAATCACCATTGTAAACTTGCGTAGCAGCTTTATGTGTCCTCTAGACTTGAACCCCAAGATTCTTCTCATCCTCCACACCGCCATGTCTTAACGTTATTGATATTTTCTGCCATCATATTTGACCTACCAAAATGAACCATCTCACACGTATCTGGGTTGAACTCCATCTTCCTCTACTGAGCGCGGCACACAGCAGCAGCTGCCTTTCGGATCTGGTGCTACTTTAATTTAGTTTTGTTAATTTTATTTAGTATTTTTAAATTTAATTTTAAGGCACAAATAGGGTTTAGGGTAATGGATAACAGACCGACTATCTATGGATAACAGAGCCAGATACTGCTACAATACAGAGATTACCCAAAAACAAACCTTCATGAAAATCTGCTGGTTAGGTTGCGCGACCTCGGCTTGCTGAGGGAATCCGGCCTGCAGTCCTCGGAGTCGCCTGATGCCAGTGGCCGGAGGTGGGGATGTAGTAAGCGGTGTGCAAGGAAGCGGAAGCGAAGCGAGCGGGCAGGAGTCCGTGCCAGGAAAGAAGTAAGCCCCAGCCGGCCGGCTCTTCCGTCCATTCTGCTCCCCATTGGACATTAATTGGACTACATTTGTGGCAACGGAATACTCGGCGGGAGTACAGTAACGGATGGAATCCCGGACGCCACCATCCAGCTGCTTATTGACAGATTTTCCCCAAAGCCACCCAACAACCAACCTACTGCCCTCTGCAGTGCCTATTGACTTGTTTATTATTTATTGTAATGCCTGCATTGTTCTGTGTACTTTATGCAGTCCTGGGTAGGTTTGTAGTCTAGTGTAGTTTATGTGTTACTTTACGTAGTTCAGTGTACTTTTTGTATTGTTCATTAGCACCATGGTCCTGAAAAACGTTGTCTCGTTTTTACTGTGTACTGTACCAGTTGTTATGGTCGAAATGACAATAAAAATGACTGACTTGACGTGAGCCCTGTTTTTCATCCTATCGATTTCTCGTTGAAAACTCTGACAGCCCTCCACACCATCCACAACATCCCATCGGTGGGAAAGGCAAAGTGCTGGGCATAAAGGCATGAGAGGAAAGTAGACCATGAAAGAATGGGAAGAAGGGAGAGAAGGGAGTGCACCAGGCGGAGGTAATAGGCTTGTGAAGAGGGGGGCTAAGACGACACATTGAAGAACATTAGAGAGAAGGTACATAACTTGACTCTGGCCGTAATTTTATTTATTTCATTAGCTTCGTCCTAAAAACTCATTGCAATAGAGGGAATATCAGGTCTTTTGCACGCCGACGGTCAGGGCCCAGGAAATGCTTGATGAAGCTGATGGGAGGAGTTGTGATAGTGCATTTAAAGGTTATTTACATAAGCCCGATATCCTCTAGTGAATTGAGAGATATAAACCAAATCCACCCAATGAGAGTTAATCAAAAAGGGTTTCCCAAACGCTATCTGCCAGGTGCCCCCTAAAGCAGCTAAGTACTTGAAAACCCCCCTTAAATCAACTTCATACTTGCCAAGGTCCCTCATAAGCACAATCGTCTCTCCGGCGCCACATAGTGCAAATGCATGTCTACCACATACTAACATGAGAAAATGATTCTGTTTAAATTTATATTTGTCTTTAAATCTAACTTACAAAGCTTCAGAAATATCAATATGATCATTGAACTCGATGGGTTTGAAGCAAGAGTTGAAGTACTTGCTCAAGATCTGATACACAAGTTTTAAGTCCCCACAAGCAACAATGTCCTAGCGGTTTGTGTTTTTCTTCTGAGTATGTGGCTTAATACACAAATGTCTCTTTCAACGACGGAGGAGGATGGAAATGCAATGAAAACCCGTTTGGATCTTCTACAAAGATCACGGAACTTCCTATGGCAGTGTAGCCACATGCCACAAAAGCCAATACTTTAGAGACATATTTTTGATTCCTCATCATTCTGAATGTCGATAATTTCCTCTTGCAAGTTCTCTTCTTCATTCTTGACAAGAAATGGGTTAATTATTCAATTATGCATTTCACTACTCTGCAAATCACCACTGTAAGAGAGTGCCACACTTTTCATGGCACTCTGTGAGAACATTCTTCTTCTAATGTTTTGAATACATATAATTACAAGTTTCCGATAAGAATGGATACTACACGTTTTCAGGAATTAAATTGAAATTCCCAACTGGCCATTGCACACTTGGAATGTTAATTTTGTCATACATATCGGCTTCGTATGCCACATCCCCACGTAGAAGTTTAATCTTGTTTCCCAAGCACTTCAAGAAGTTGACCAAAAATTCAACAACAATGTCAAAAATGTCAAAGTTTTGTGCAGCAGCCTTCTGGCAGCCAACACACTTTCATGTGAAGGGACAGGCGTTCAAGCTCGATATCGTTATTTTGACATAACTCACGAATTATTGTGCTGTTAATGGATGAACTTTAATTGTGTTGATAGCACATATTGCCAGAGACATACTTGAAGAATTACAGAATGAATTGGAAATAGACTTGGAATTTCTTGTTTCATAAATACCACTAAACCATCATTTCGCCCGCCTCTATTGTCCTCTGAGTTTCAGAGTATGGTTGGAGATCATCAGTGCTTCTGTAATCTATTGCATCCAATGTTCATGGGATTGGCCTATACATTTTCACCAGTGCCCTTTTGACCGGCCTCACCCATTGCCAGCAGAAGCAAGAGTCATTTAAACAAATATAAAACGCGGATTCTTATTTGCTTATATGCAACGGAAAGATCAGATGCCTACATGCAACAGCAAATTTCACCAAAAAAAAGAGCTGTAATGCTGTTGTCTCATGTTTTTGTCAAGATTCTGACACCGACATAGAACACTCTATCTCGCTTATCATGTTTTTCCTTGGGCTACAAGGGCTGGCCATAGAACGTTTTATGAACGGTATGGAGGCATGGGACTTCCGAACAAAAAGTTTATAACGAACGGATTCTGGAATAACATAACATGTTATTGAAGTGACAGAAACGGTTCCGACATGATTCATTAAAGATATAATGAAGGGATGGAAAGTCACACACACACACACAGACAGCACAAGAGAAGTTGTTATCATTTCATGCCGTTTTGTTTTGGTGATTATCAATGTATTTGCCTTAAATACCAAGTGTCTGAAATCCAGCAAGGAAAGCATGGCAATCAGCATAACCTCTGCATAAACATCCGTTTTAGCCGTTACTTGTCTTCAGACTTAATAAAATTTCTAATAGTTTCCGAGTTTTGTAAAATTTGCATAGAAGTGAAAATATACAGATGAAAAAATACAACTGCAAGAAATGGCACAACATGTCAATGTGAGTACGAAGATGGGCTGATATATCAGTGCGAGAAATCCAAATGCATTTTATGCTGAAAAATTCTGGCATTTAACCTGACTATTATTTCAGTAGTTTCGTGAAGCCGACACCTTACATTCATGAGCTTCATATACCGTAGATGCGGTGTTGTCCATCGAGTAGCATAAATATCTTTATCGTTCACTAAGTTATTTCTCATCCACATTGACCGCTATTGTGTCACCAAATCACCCAAACAGCAAAGAGGCGTGAACATTTACCTTTCAGGCATAAGATTATCGAATTTACCAGCCAAACCACATGCCTTTCTATAACTTAAAAAAAAATCAACATACTGCGCATACCATTAATTATTTGAGCATTATAGTGCACGTTGTAAAAAATATTGAGACATAATATAGTTCCATTTGAAATGTGTAAGTTCTGTGTAAGACTACTTCACAACATGGAGGACTATGGCCCCGGTACAGGGCGATGGCAGTAGGTAGTATATATGGTTTTGGCATGGACTAGTTGGGCCATGTCAACATGTTTGTTGTGACGCGTCCAATGTAGCGGTATAGTGCTTAGTGTTGTTACTGTCACTTTAAGCTTCAACTGCTGGCTAGCGGTTTGGTGAAAAGGAGAGCTCAATGTGTAAGTCTCTCCTTGCCAGTACACAAACTCGCCAACAGAAAATCTCATGTAGTGCCTCCTCACTGGTGACACACGGAACTCAACACCTTTCGGACTCAGGCTGAACTATTGAGGACAGGAAGGAGGTCTGGCCTCCTCGGAGGTAGAACACGTCCACCCGAGTGTGGATATGCCGTTTGCTCATGAACCAGATCCACAACTATGAGTAAGTAGCCCTTGTGGGCAGCCACCGGAGACAAGAAGGCTGTGGGAGTAAACACTCAGAGCAAATCCGTAGTGGAGCGCCCAAGGCGGCTGGACGTCACTGAATATCCTTCTGGCAGATCCCGCAGCCAAGTAGCTATCAAACGTATTGCTTCATACGCTTTCTTTTGGACTGCACAGGTGAGGCCGAGAAGGGGATCCTGAAGACCGGGCATCTCCGGATCTCGATACTTGCGCCTCGGATCATCACCCATTGTTCTTCGAGATAAACGGATGCCAACACATGATGGGCCGAAGGTCCTGCTTCTGGGCTGAATGATTCCATTCTCCTTTGACAATGGAAATGAACAAAACTAAACAAATTAAAACGAATTTGTTATTTTGTCTTTTTGCACCATGACACAACTGGTATCAATTGTTTCCTTAGAATGTTGTTCAGTGGACTGTCTCTAATGTTACTAATTAGTCTTAGTCTTTGATGGAAATCTAAATTAGAGCCTTGTTTACTAAGTGGAAGAACTTATTCAAGTAGAGCTGTGAAACTGAGTTGCGACAACCATCTTTTATCTGGTACCGGGTAATTCGTAGATGAAATAATATTGACGAGAAAAATCACAGCTTCTTCCTTTCCCAAAATGAAAACAATAATTAGCTCAATGCGAGACTGTGAGGGGAAGCCTTGCTTTGATTTCTAAAACCATCTCCCTCATTAAGACTGCTAAACATATACATTGACCAGTCAGACGAGTGTTCCATCGCTGTCTTAAACTTTCACTTTGGAATGGGCCGTCGACTTTCTAAACGAAAGGGCATTAGTCACATTACCTGCACAAGTACAACGAGATTTGTATTATACTATTTCACTTTAACAAATACTAAGATTTTAGCTTCCACGCAAATTTCTTCAATTGTTCCAAAGAAGTACAATCGTGCTTCAGTGCTCGATAACCCAGTGAAATGGTACAGAATTCTACCGATTATCACTGCTGTCTGTCAGGAGTATGTATCTTCTCCTGTGACAAGATAGTTAGACAGATAGATAGATAGATAGATAGATAGATAGATAGATAGATAGATAGATAGATAGATAGATAGATAGATAGATAGATAGATAGATAGATAGATAGATAGATAGATAGATAGATAGATAGATAGATAGATAGATAGATAGCTTAATTGTACAAGGTCCCGGTAAGGGCTACGTAACGCTATTCAAGGGCAAAAAAGCCATTCCTGTTGATGTTTGAGATCGTCATCACTGACAGGGTTTGCAGTCCATTACTTCCTACAAAGCGAAACCTGACATGATGATGGTTGTGATGCTTCATCCCTACATGAGCTCTCAATATTTTTTATGCACCATTTGAAAGAGAGAACAATACTGCTTCTATGCGAATGCTTCTGGCATCTGGAGACTCTGCGATCTCGGTCTCGTAGGCCAACATGTTTCAGAGGTGAAACCTTACAAAGCGTCATATCCTGTTTGTGTACCTTGTAGGGCTCTGAACACGTGTGCAAACCAAACTGGGGGGGGGGGGGGGGGGGGGAGGTGGTGTTCAATGACAACTTCAAACGCTTATAGCTGCAGGTGGAGGACCTGGATCCTCTGCAACTTGCTTGTCGCTCAGCTGGGCTACAGCAGATGATATCTCGCAGACTGTCCACTCGTGCTCGGATCACATGTACAATAAAAATACCTTCATCGGGTTCCTGTTTATTGATTACTTTTCATCGTTAAACAAAATCATGATCAGTTCTAATGAAAAAGCTTTAAAACCAGGTCTTCTGTACCTCCCTCTGAAGCTGGATCGTTGACTTCCTCACTGTGAGACCACAGTCAGTACGGTCTTCGCTGACAATCAACAATGCCACAACTCGGATTGCGTTTTTAGCCCACTACTCTACGCAGAAAGGTGTACACTCGGCCAGCTCTATCATGGACTTCCTAGGATCCAGGATACCTTCAAAAGTCCATGCCACAAAAAGGCCACAATCATTATTAAGTACCTCCATCACCAACGTTCTATTTTCTTTGCTACCATCAAGGAGGAAGTACAGAACTGAAGGCATATACCTATTGTTTCAGGACCAACTCTTTCCGTCCGCCATCTGATTTCTAAATGGATAGTAAATCCATGAACACTACCTCAGTATTTACCCTGTCTGCTTGCACTGTTTATTTCATGTAATTTGCTGTTTCATATATACTTCTTATTGTAATTTATAGTGTTTATTATTATGCATTCAATGTATTGCTGCCATAAAACGACAAATTTCACAATATATGCCGGTGATATTAAATAAGATTCAGTTTCAGAATTTGAATATCAGTTACTGACCTTCGCCCAACACGTTACTTTAATATGTGATATATTTACTAGAGATATGAATGACACATATATTTATTTGAACCACCAAAGAAAATTACATTTGGATTTGTGTTTCATCACAGAGCCGATCATATAATGTGAGAAGAAGTTTGACTCCAATCCTTAGTTTCTCTCACAGTTTCCTCTGTGTCACCGTGTAGATTGTTTGGAGTACGGGGAAGTAAAATGGGCAGAAGAGAAAACGAAAGAGTGTTAGTAATGTCCCGACAAGACACAGCGGGTCTTCTTCTTGATGCTGACTTTTTGACGCCGCCCGACGACTTCATTTTCCACAAATGCCCTTGTCGGATAGGTAACAGACCTCTTGGGGTGTGGTACTGCCCCCATTAGGATTCACGGACATAGAGTAACGATGAGACCCAAATATGTAATATTGTGTTCATAAAATTTGAAGTTGAAATATGAAGTTTCTTGTTTAGGCTCCAGAGGCGAAATTAATCATGAACTGAAGCGTGAAGAAAAAAAACAGCAATCCGGGGTGTACTAGTACATCAGTGGATGGAAGCGGCTTTCAGGAACTTAATTATCATTTAGCCCTCTGTGGAAAGGTTTTGTGTACAGAATGACCTGCTCCAATTGTACCGCGCCTTTTGAAAACGCGTCTGAAGTGAAGTGTGTCCTGAACTCGGGCAGAATGGATGAAATGACACGTCGGTCATGAGGAAGTGGAACGTATTTTCCCGGAACGACAGAGGAATGTTGAGAGTAAAGACTGGATTAGTTGAGGATAGATGAGTGTGGAGGGATCCCATATATAATTCATCTCTAGATTTTAGTTCTCTTGCGTCAGTTTGACCAACGCCATGCTCAGAAACTGGGGATGCATTCCAAAAGCCCATTATCGTTGATTATAGAAGTGATGTTAGTGTCAGGAATAGGAAGTTGATCGGATATGAGATGTTGCTGTTTATCTTACGGGAGTAAGCAATGGATAGTAAGAGAATTTAAAATTTGTCCCCGCGCCATCCTGACGCTGACTGAATATTCTTGCCGAATATTCTTACTAATTCGCATTGTCCTTGATCTATGCGTCTGACAATTCCTCTGTGAAAAGTGGCGGGAGGAACTGTTCGGTTCACTGTAATGTCTGCCCAGTGACAAACAAACTAACTCATTCGAAATTTCCAGTCACATAGCAAAGTGAGTCAGTGGCACTTTGTCACAACACAGCTCATTTACATTGCACGTCACATCCAGGCATTTACTGAATGCCGGGACAAAATTGATGTGGAGTACTTTATGTTCTGAACCCAGGCCGAAAATCCGATGAACTAAACACTAACTGAAGTTATGTTTTCATTAAGCAGAAGCAGAAGCCTAGCGGTTAAATAACAAATCATATAGATGTCCTACATATAAACGTTCTTTGCAGATGAATCTGGACAGTGAGTGTTTCACTTTGTACACGCGGGCCGGCACCTCGCTGTGAGACAGAGAAATACCCGATCTTGGCGGTCCATATACACAAAAACATTAGAATCTGTGGCTGCACGGACACTTTTCAGTCCGGATTCATTCCAAACAACAATTCCAATAGCCATTTCAGTCTCTGGTTTGCAAAGGTATCTGGAATAATTCGATGTGATTTTTTTAAAAAGAGTAAAAAGAGCTCGCAGTGTGTTTATATAAGCAAGGTCAGATGACTCTCTCACAAACACACAGTGGAACACCGGTTAAGGTAAGAGGTTAAGGTAACTGGTGACCAGAAGGAGACCAGTGACAGAAGAGTCACTGGATAGAATTTTGGAGGGCCCACAAGGGTGGGTTGCGGATCGATCAGTAGCTATCACGGTGTGTAGAATGGCTGACCCTGTGGAGGCTAACGGCGTGTTTCCCCTTGCCTGGGTGGTAGTTTTCCCTTGAAGACGGTACCCTTTGTGATAAGCTGAGTTTGTTTAACTCGAGAGTGGAATAGGAGTCTGACAACAGAAGACCAAAGGCAGCTGTTTATTCGTTCTTCTCCTATTGTGAATTTCCCCTCGGTTTACAGACACCCCTCTCTCTCCCCCCCCCCCATAAACTCCGTGCATTGAACTGAACTTTCTTACATTACCATCGTAAGAACTTAAACCTTGCCACCAGAACTTAAACGAGTTTGGAATTATATTTAGACTCATATATTTGCATAACACTACTAACGTTTGATTCCCCTGTTTTGCGTAACTGTATTAAGAAGTTACTAGTAAATAGTAGGTTTTGGCATGAAAACCAGACTCCAGGTGTATTCTATTGTTGTCGGTTCTGTTAAACGGCTGCACTTATAATCGGGGGCTCGTCCGGGACATGGATATATAAAGTTTTGGAATTTGCAAGAATATTGATTGATTAATGATCGACCTGAAACGGGAGTCATCAATTTCTTTTGATTGACTTGTATGTGAAAACCAGCAGCAATGGATGTTGATAAATTTCTGGCTTCACCAACCGCTGTGCAATACGGGGGAGAAGAAGGCAGAGTTGGTGGACATTGCTAAAGAGTTAAAATTTACTACGGTAAAGTAAACTATGAAAAAAAGAGGAGATTCAAAGGAAAATAGCTGAGCACTATGCATTTACGAAGAAGTTTGACGAGGATGTATTAGAAAGTTTTCCTGAAGGTAAACTAAGTGACCTTGATCAGTTCAAGTTGGAACAGCTGAAGCTAGAGCAACAAGCGGCGAAAAAAAAAACAGAAACAGCTCGAGGCTGAGTTAAGTGTATTGAGAAGAAGAGATTAGATGCGGAGTTAAGCTAGAACAGTTAAGGCTTGGCAGAGGAGTTCCTGGGACGGCTCGCCTTGGCCCTAATGAGAGGTTTGATGCCAGTAGGGAGGTTACATTGGTATCTCCATTTGAGGAGACAGAAGCTGATAAATATTTCCTGCATTTTGGAAAAAGTGGCCCAAAGTCGAAAGTGGCCGAAGGACGACCAGCCTGTTTTGTCACAAAATGTATTTAAGGGTAAAGCCCAACCACCTTATTTGGCCCAATCACTTGAAGAGACGGCTGATTATGACTTAGTGAAAGAGGCTGTTCTCAAGGCTAATGAGTTGCTTCCAGAAGCTTACGGACAAAGGTTTAGGAATTCGAGAAAATCTGTGAACCAGACTTATGTGGAATTTTATTATGAAAAGTTTGTGTATTTTGAACGCTGGTGCACCTCTAGAAGGTAAATGATGATTTTAACAGCTTGAAAGAGTTGGTTTCGATTGAGGAATTTAAAACGTGTGTCCCTGATGAGATAAAGACATATTTAAATAAAAAGTAGTTGTCTTGTGGGGAGTCTGCTAGACTAGCAGAGGAGTATGCTTTAACCTACAAGGTTAAGTTTACCCCGAATAAGATCTTCCAAAAGAGTAACTGAGATAACCCGGAGGGTAAGCCAGAAATTAAATCGGGGACTTGTGACAAACGGAAGGGTTTAGGGAAACAGTCGAGGGAGAAAACCTCCAGTCTTACTTGTTATTATTGTAAGAAACCTGGTCATATGTTGATTAATTGATCCATTTTGAAGAAGAGAAGGGAAAAGGAGGCAGTCCTGAATGTCTGTTGGGCTACTGATAAGGACGAAGGGATCTGACCGAGTTAAGGAGGGATTCGACCATTTCATATCAGATGGGTTTGAGTCCATAAAGGAGGGGTCAGCTCCGGTCCCAGTGAGGATCTTTCGAGCTACTGGGGCTTTTCTGTCCCTTATATTGGACAGTGCTCTAGAATTTGGTGACGATACAGAAACCGGTGAAGTCAATGTTGTTAGAGGTATTCGGAAAAGAGCTGTTTCTATGCCTCTTCATAAGGTGATATTGGAGTCCGGATTGGTAAAAAAAAAAATGTTAAGATAGGGGTACAACCTGAATTACCGCTGAAGAATGTTTCTTTGTTGTTGGGCATTGACCTTGCCGGTGGTGAAGTTTATCCAGCAGTGCAGTTAACAAGCGAACCTGCCATTGACGATCCGTACATGGATTCTGATATTTATCCCGCCTGCGCAGTAACGCGAATTATGACTAAATGGTCTGCCGATGTAGATAGTTCTGGGCAGTTTGATTCCGATGCCCATGATAGGCAAAATCGGAGTTCAGGTTATGATGGTTTCACAGTGACTTTTCTGTCCTCTATGTTTCAACAGGATGTAGGTAGTAATTGTGATGAGAAAGGTTTATCTTCGTCTAGGAAGGAGTTTATAGCAGAACAGAATCGAGATTCTGAGATTGAAGCTTTGAAAGAAACAGCACTCTCAGATGATGAGATTAAGAAGGTTCCAGTGGGGTATTACATCAAGGATGAAGAATTGATGAAGAAGTGGAGACCAGTAACTGTACCTGTGAGCGAGGAATGGGTAATTGTTCACCACGTTGTAGTTCTTTATGTCTGTAGGACGGAGATTTTAACTTTGGCTCATAATATGCCTTTCGGTGTACACTTTGGGGTGAAGACGACTGTGAACAGGATTATGAAGGAATTTTACTGCCTAATTTTATGAAAGATGCTGTGACCTTTTGCAGGACCTGTCGCACGTCAAATTGTCGGTAAACCTAACCAGGCCATCCCAGTGGCCCCACTTTGGCCTATACCTGCTTTTGGAGAACCTTTTTCCAGAATCCTAGTGGATTGTGTTGGCCCATTGCCAAAGACTGCAGCTGGCTATCAGTATTGTTAACCATTATGTGCACTGCATCCAGGTTCCCCGAAGCAATCCCTGTTAGGAATACGAAGGCTAAAACTGTGGTGAAAGCCTTCATTAGGTATTTCACTTTCGTTGGTCTGCTCAAAGAGATTCAATCCGACCAAGGCAGTGATATTACCTCAGGAGTATTCTAGCCGATAGTTTATGAACTGGGAGCTAAACAAATTACGTCGTCTGCATATCACCCGGAATCCCAGTGAGCCTTAGAAACATTTTGTTCTAACCTTAAAACAATGATTAAGACATACTGTGTTAAGAATAGAAAATTCTGGGATGATGGGGTATCTTTGCTTATGTTTGCCGCATAGGACTCAGTGCAGTAATCGTTGGGGTTTAGTCCATTTGAACTTGTTTTTGGTCACAGAGTGAGGGGACCTTTGACCTTGCTCAGAGAACAGTGGTCTGATGAGAAGGTACCGGTCAGCTTATTGAGTTATGTTTTGGAAATCAAGGATAGACTCGACAGTGTTTCTAATCTACAAAGTTTGAGAACCTACAAAGTTCTTAAAATAAAATGAAGGGCTGGTATGGTAAACGAGCTGGAGAGGAGACATATCACGTGGGAGACAAAATATTGGTGTTATTTCCAATGTTGACAAATTCACTCAAAGCAAAGTTTAGTTGGCCGTACCAAATAATTTCTAAAATTGTTTTTTTTAATTTTGTTATTAAAACATCTGAACCATAGAAAGCCCACTCAAGTAGTGCACTTCAATATGAGGAAACATTATTATGACTCAGATACATCACCTATGAGTATCGTTGTGAGAACACATGACACTGGAGAGCCTGAGAAAGGGGGAATTGACATGTCAGAAAACTTTAACAAGTCAAACATAGTCTCAGTGCGGCTCAGGAATTCCGTTATCTTGGGAAATATTGACACCAAATTAAGCCATCTGGAGTGGGAACAGCGTAAACAATTGAAAAGATTACTTCTTGAGTATGAGGATTTTTTCCAGTGTACCCAAACAAATCACCGCCGCTGTGCATGTTGTGGATGTATGTCAACCTGACCCAATTGAGCAGCACCCTTACGGGATGAATTTAGAAAAGAGTACATTGGCTGAACAAGAGATTGAATACATGCTGAAAAATGCTATCATTATGCAGTCAACTTCCGATTGAGCCTCCCCTTGTGTTATCGTACCCAAGCCTGATGGTCGTGTGAGATTTTGTACTGATTACAGGAAGGTAAATGCAGTGGCAAAGACAGATGCTTACCCTGTTCCTACGGTGGATGTTTGCATTGATAAGGTTGGAAAGGCTAGATTCCTAACGAAGATTGACCTGTTAAAAGGGTACTGGCGTGTTCCGTTGACGGAAAGAGCCAGAGAAATCACTACGTCCGTAACACCTTCTGGACTGTATGAGTATAACGATTTATCCTTTAAAATGAAAAATGTTCCAGGAACATTCCAAGGAATAATTAATTCTGTGATTCGAATGATAGAAAATACGGACGCCTATGTTGACGATTTAGTTGTAAGGAGTGCCACGTGGGAAGGACATATCTCGGCAGCAGAAAAGCTGTTTGACAGGCTTTCCAAGGCCAACCTTACTGTCAACCCGGCTTAGAGTAAATTTGGCCATGCCACGGTTCCCCATCTTGGCTACGTAGTCGGTCAAGGCCAATTGGCTCCAGTTCAGGCCAAGGTTCAGACAATTGCTGATGTTTCTGTTCCGAGGGGTAAGAAAGCTTTGCGAAGGTTTTTGGGAATGGTTGGGTATTACCGTATGATTTGTAAAACTTCGCTGATATGGCTCTTCACCTAACTTATCTACTAAGGTCGGATGAAACGTTTGTGTGAACTGAACCTCCTCGGGAGGCGTTTCATCGATTGAAAACTACTCAATGTTATCAAGCTGTGTTCAGAGAGCCTGATTTTACAAAGTCATTTTCTATAGCTGTGGGCGCCAGTGACTAAGCTGCTGGGGCAGTGTTGTTACAATACGATGACGATGATGTTGAACATCCTGTAGCTTACTTTTCAAGGAAATTTAATGAACATCAGAAGAATTATTCCACTATCGAGAAAGAGTTGTTGTCACTCATTTTGGCCTTGCAACATTTTGATCTCTACGTTTGCCCCACACAGAAACCACTTGTGATTTACACTGATAATAATCTGTTAGTGTTTCCAAGTAAGGTAAAGCAGAAGAACAGAAGGCTGTTAAACTGGAGTCTGATTTTGCAGGAATATGACATGTTAATAAAGCATGTAAAAGGTACTTATACCATTATCACAGATTGTTTATCCAAGTGTTAAGTTAAAGTTCATATGCGCTTCTTCTATAGTGTGTTACCTAGTAATTACATATGTAATGTTTTACACTCTGTAATCTACATTTAAAAATTTTGCTCCATGATCAAAATTTTCCCTTTTGGACGGAGGTGTGACGGACATGAACTATGCCTTTAAGAGAGAGAGAGAGAGAGAGAGAGAGAGAGAGAGAGAGAGAGAGAGAGAGAGAGAGAGAGAGAGAGAGAGAGAGAGAGAGAGAGAATGGGTGACCCTATGGAGGCGACCGGTGTGTTTACCCTCGCCAAGGTGGTACGTTTCCCTTGAAGACAGTACCCTTTATGATAAACTACCTTCGGTTAACTCGAGAGTGGATTAGGAGTCCGACAACAGAGGACTAACGGCACCTGTTTATTCGTTCTTCACTTATTGTGGATTTCCCCTCGGCTTACAGACACCTCTCTCTCTCCCTCCACTAACTCCGTGCATTGAACTGAACTTTCTTACTTTACCATCGTAAGACCTTAAACTTTGCCACCCGAGCTAAAACGAGTTTGGAATTATATGTGCACACATATATTTGCATAACACTACTAACTTTTGACTCACCTGTTTTGAGTAACTGTACTAAGTGGTTACTAATAAATGGTGATTTATAGGATCAAAACCAGACTCCAGGTGTATTTTATTGCTGCCGGTTCTTTGAAACTGTTTCCTGTACATAACAGAAGTGATGCAGAATACCTACACATCCTCCTACAGAAAGTAGTACAAACAAGTGCAGATTTTGATCTAATCATCAACTGTAAAACAACCAAATATATGGCAATAATAAAGCAGCATGATCCTTCCAACTGTCAATTGTACATCGGTAGCCAAGTGATTGAACAAAAGAGCAGCTTTAATTACCCTGGTCGCTTTATATCACAAGATGCTAGAAGTAAAGTAGAAATAAAAAGAAGAATTGACATTTCCAAAACCAACTTCCAAATTATGAAACCCATTTTTTAACAACAGACACACTTCTATGACAACAAGGCTTAGTCTACTGAAATGTTACAGCTGGTTGTTACATCTGGTCAATCTTGCTGTATGCTTCCGAAACATGGACTATAACACTAGAACTCCAATGAAACTTAGAAGTAACAGAAATATGGTTTCTTAGCAGAATGCTGAAAATGTCATATCAAGATAGGGTAACTATTGAGACTGTCCTCCAACGTGCCCATATGGAAAGATCTTTAATGAGAACATTAAATGAGAGGAAACTCAAATTCCTGGGCTATGTCATCAGAAAGGGAGAAACAGAATGCCTTACATTACGAGTCCATATGCCTGGGAAAAGCGGTAGAGGAAGGCAAAAAGGAAAATATATGGTCACTGTGAAAGAAGTAACAGATCTAAGCATGCAAGATGTCATTGACGCTGCGAGGGATCGTTCGATGTGGAAAACCATGACCGCCCAAGCATGTAGCGCAAAAGGCACATGAAAAAGAAGACACGTTTTTAAAATAATTCAATATATTTAAACACATTTGTTACAGGAACCTTGTCTACTCATTCACATTTTAGATGAAAAACGCTGTGCTTACATAAAACCAATTTTCCATATGAATCCTAAATTCAAAACCAGTGAATTCGAAATCTTGTGCAACATAGTTTAAAATTCCATAGAAACGCAACGAACTAGCGTGAGATCTTCTTTTACTGTTTCCTCCTAGTATAGGGGGGTGCCTTTCGAAAGTACACATATTTCCCAAGAAGATATCACAATCACAATCGCCGATAAATTAACCACAATGAAATGAGAAGTTATTCCAGCCGAGCTAAAAGGAAGCATTTATCTTGAGAAAAACGCTGTGCAGTACAGAATGTTTACTATTCCTCTGATTCTATGTTGTAAATGGCTAGTTAAAGAAATTCAGTGTTGGGACATTTATAATGACAACAGAGGGCAAATTCCTCAGTGGGCATTGAGTGCTTACGTAGAATCACAGGTCCTCTTTCTCATCGGACAACATGACCGGCCGTACAGTGTTTCAAGTAGATATAATCAAGACCTGAGAGTTTCCTTATGATGCTTCTGTGGTGGGAGCGTCTGAGACCAAAGGGCACAGCATCAGAATAGAAGGCTGTTCCTTTAGAACAAAGATGAGGACGAATTTCTTTGGCCAGGGAATAGTGAATCTGTGGAATTATTTCCCAAATGCAGTTGTGGAGGCCAATTCGTTATGTATATTTAAGGCAGAGTTTGAAAGTTTCTTGATTGGTCAGGGCATGAACGGATACACGAGGGTAAGGCAGCAGATTGGGGCTGAAAGGAAATTTAGATCAGCCATGTAGAAATCGGGAAGACTCAATGGCCAAATGACTTAATTCTGCTCCTATATTTTGTGGCCGTATGATCTTAAAATATAAACTTGTGAAAGAGCAACAGAGCGGAAAATTTCATTATCAGCAATGCTTTTACTGTTGATATTGAACAGACATTTGGACCGTCAGTTCCCATTTGCTTGTCTAAAATCAACTGGATATTGCGCCGAAAGGGCAGCCATATTGCTGCTTTTGTAAAGTCCCGATTATTTTCTAAGTATAAAAGCTGCGACATAGACACTACGTACAATAATCCATCTTTCATTGAACAATAGAACTGGCCCTGCAGTGTTTCATGAAGACATAATCAAAGTGTCGGATTTTGCAAACAATATATTTATCAGGAATAGATTATGGAATAAAATAACGTGAGACTGGAGTCAATAAAAACGCTTCCGACATGTTTGGAGCTATAATGAAGGCATGCGACCTCCTACACACAGGAACAGGGCGAGTATAACTTACTGTCATTTGCTGTCGCTCCGTTTTGACGGAAATCAATTTATTTGCCAGAAATGCAACGATTCTTAAATCCAGTAAAGAAAATATGGAAACCGCATCAGCTATGGATCAATCCCCGCTATTAAACGTGATTTGTCTTCCCACAACAGACGCTCTAAGCCTTGTACAATATGTGAGGTAAAAAAAAAACACACGTGCAGTGAACAATATATGAATATAACACTCCTGCAAGAAATAGCAACAAACTGTCAATGGAGAGAGGGGAAGTTGATCGGTATGTTAGTGGGTGAAATCCGAGAACTTCGTGTTAAACAGTGCAGTTGTATGTCTGAAGCATTTAGTATTAGACTTATCTGTTTTCACAGATAGTTGTATTGAAAGACACCTCTTACGTTAATCACTGATGACCTTGCATCCGCCATATCAGTTTAGATGTGGAAAGGGCTATGGAGATACAGAACTAATCAAGTCATTCACCAGATAATTTCTCATCCATATTGACCGCTATTGTGAAGCTAAACCAAGCTGAATTCAAAAAGGAGAACAATTCCTTTTCGGGAACAAGATTATTGAATTGAAGAAGCAAGCTAAATATCCTTCTTTAACCTCAGAACCTTAATGCACTTCGCTTATTGTTACAATTGATAATTATTTGAGGGTGATTGTAAAAATATTGAGACTAAAAATTATTTTCTTTGAAAAACACAATTCCTGTGACATTGAAGAAGAATTTTCAACGTTCTCGATTAAAGATGTGAATAAACAAAATAAAACATAATTGTTATTTTGTGATTCTTCCGGTGGAACGATTTTCATTAGACGATGACGCAATTCATGTCAATGAAAACAATCCTGAAATGTTTGTTCAGTGAACTGCCACTGATGTGCCTAAATACGCTGTATGCTTATTTGCCAGAGTCTACTTTCCTCTCTTGTACAAACGTATAAGACCTTACAAAACTATCAACAACAGATATCGGCAGTTGACCTATTTTCAGCTGATCATCAATTCACACAGAAAATGGGATATCCAGCAATTTACTACATCACGAGTATTTACTATCCTGTACTAGCAGCGATTGGTATCCCTGGTAAGTAACTGGAATTGGCTACTACTGCATGTTTATGTTTTATTCTTGTAGCATTTGTTACAGATTGTGCCTCATCTGATGAGTGTTTTAAGCCTGTTCAAGTTTAAGTATATATTTTATATTATTCTTTCATGTTTCTCTGGAATTGTAACTCGTTTCTTATATCCGATGATTTTGTCAAAATAAACAATTGATTGAGTGTTAATATTGATACTGCTCTAGCATTTTACCTTACGCGGACTTTCAAATTTATAATCACGTATTGTTCTAAATCTGATCCTGCATCAATATAGTGTCACGTACCCCGTGACGGGGTAAAGAACCAGCAGAAATGGAAACCACTTTGGAGTCTGGTACTGCTATAAGCTAATAGTATTTATTAGTAACTGCGCAGTACAGTACTATAAATACAAATATATTAAACAGGTTAGCAATGATATACATATACATAAGTGTGGAAGTAGGAACAAAACTTGGCTCTTTGAAACACAGGAGTGAATGGATACAGTCTTACGATGATGAAGAAAGTTCAGTCCAGTTCGAAGTAGTTAGTTCAGTAACGTTGGAGAGGTGAGAGGTGAGCTGATACCGTCGATCTTCCCGTTGTCTTCCGAAATCCTGTTGAAGTCACCGACTATGACCATAACACGTACGACCGTTCTTCAGTGGTGGAATTATCACCCAGGCGAGGGTGGACACACAAATAATTCCCCACCTTTCGCAACTTTTCACACTACTAGAGCCACTGATCGATTTCCCCGAATCGATCCTCTAAAACCCCACCTTCTTGTGGGTGCAACAAAGCTCGTTCAGTGTCCGAAACTGCGTGTCTCTGCATCCAGCAGGTGACCTGGTATTTACGTTCAGCATGCTGAACACCAGCTGTCCATCAAAATGCTCCGCTCTTCTCTCTCTCTCTGTAAGAAGTCACATGCAGGCAGTGTCCTTGTGGAAATGTAAACAAACTGCTGAGAAACCATAACATCAATCTTCCGTGCATTGTTTGCCCCCCTCTCTCTCTCTCTCTCTCTTAATAACAGTTCAAACAGTGTCCAAAAGCCAGTCTCATTCTCCCGCCATTTTAAAGTGATAGTCCACAGAAAATATGAACCCTAGGGCACATGACAATAGAAATTCAAACGTTTACTAAAATGAAAACTAAACCTTTCACATTGCTGCAGTTGACTTTGGGAGCACCAGAGCTTTTTTGACAACACACAGTTTTTTCCCTCTCGTTTTAATGCAACATTTTTTTACTATTTATTCGTCTAAATGTCTTTGAAATTGTCACAGTAACGTCAAAAGCTCTTCCACTTTACCGTGCCCTACTTCTATGGGCGGATTTGATTTACGTAAGATAAGATGAGATGTATGTTATATCTTATAACCATGTCACATCATGAGTAATAATCTTTATGTTGCTTCTCAAAACCAATGTGCAAAATTCAATTTTACTTGCCACCCGTACAACGAAACACGCATTTAGCTCTGTCATTCAAAACATTTCTATGCATGTATAGCAAGTAAAAATGACAAGAGTTTGTGCGCATGAACCTAACTCTTCTTTGCTTGCTTGCAGTTAATTTAGTCGCGATTTTGATCCTGTCTCTGGGAAACTGCGGACTCTCTAAATGCATCACCCGTTACCTGGTGGGAATGGCAGCAGCTGATTTACTGGGTGTTATCATTGCGGTTGTACTCGATCAGATCAATAATATTTATATATATGCCCCTCCTTTGCTCAATACACCTTTTTGCGCCCTGACGCTTGCACTGAAACTCGCAACCAGGGACTCTTCTGTTTGGCTCACGGTGGCCTTCACGTTCGATCGCTGTATTGCAATCTGCTGTCAAAAGCTGCGGGAACGGTACTGCACCGAGAGAACAGCGACCATTGTGATAATAATTCTGTGTTTAGGAAGTTGTGCCAGAGATGTTCCATCATACTTTGCGGTGGAACCTTACATTACTATTGATAACGTACACACGCGATGCATTTTCAAAATGGATTTCTTTACTTCACCAGCGTGGAAAGCATACCAGTTGTTTAACACGATCACTACACCTTTATTGGCGTTCGGTTTGATTCTATTTTTTAATGCTTTAACGGTCAGTCACATTATAGAGGCAAACAGAGTTCGCCGAGGCCTGAGAAGCAGCAGAGATAAAAAGAATGATCCAGAGTTGGAGAACCGTAAAAAATCAATAATTTTGTTGTTCGCTCTGTCAGCCAATTTCTTATTGTTGTGGATTCCTTATATTGTATATACTACTAATTGGCAAATTCAGAATTATTTTTACACTGACAAATATTTAAATACGCCGCCGTATATCCTGCAACAGTTTGGGTTCATGTTGCAAGTGCTCTGTACCTGTACCAACACGTGTATCTACACTCTGTCACAAAGGAAATTCCGGGAGGAGCTGAAGGGTGGAGTCAAACATCTGGTTACGTTAAATGGTCGGCTCTGTAGGTAAAACGCAAATCGAATTTTAAGCTTGGACCGGAGTTGAAATGCATTTCTGTTATTTTTATGTCTGGTAAAGGTGCTAATGTTCCTTCAGTAAGGTGAGCGAATATTCGTGGTTAGTTGTTTTCAGTAAAGTCAGCAAAATTACTTAAATTATGTGGGTGAAGAAGCAACAAAAAGATGCTGATGATTTTGGATTAATGCCAGAATCAGGGCCACTAACTATGTGAAGCCACTATAGCTTTTGTTACATTGGCAGAATCCTGTTCTAATTCACTGGACTATGTCTGATTCCGGGGATTTCTGTAAAAGAACTGGATAGGCGTACCTCAAACATGGAAAATTGAGATGGAATGGTATCAAATATCTAGCTGTTGTGTGAAAAAACAATTCGTCCACCCCTTCTCGTGTAAGGACGTGAAAGGTTACAGGGAGAATGCGGGAGAATGTGGCTGAGGGGGACAATAAATCAAACATGGTGGATCGATGCAAGGATTTAATGTGGAAACCTTATGAAGAATTGGTGAGCCTACACTTGGAGTATTGTGAGCAGGACTGGGCCCCTTCTCTTAGAAAGAATGTCCTAAATCTGGAGAGGTTTCAAAGGAGGTCACGAAAATGATTTCTTAGAATTGTCATATGGAGAGCGCTTTATTACTCTGTCCTGTACTCACTAGAATTCGGCAAAATGAGGGACCAGAGCACACAGCCTAGAGTACAGGGTCGTCCTTTTAGAATAGAAAAGAGGAGGAATTTCTTTAGCCAGAGAATGGTGAAATTGTGGAAATATTTGCCACAGAAAGTTATGGAGGCTGTCTTTACCTGCATTTTACAAGACAGAGGTTCATAGATTCTTGATTGGTCAGGTCATGAAGGGATACCGGGAGAGGGCATTAGATTGGTGCTAAGGGGAACATTGGATCAGCCATGATAAAACGGCGAAACAGATGATGGGGGAAATGGATAACTCATGCTCCTATATCTTATGCCCTTACGGCAGAAATTTGGTCAGTAGAGCAGTAGAATCAGGTGGTGCAGAGAGGAAGGGAGATAGATTTAATCTAAACTGGGTGCTGCGTATACTAATGTCACTCACAAGAGGCACATCACCTGGACCTGTTTGCATTTATCTATGCGAAAACGAAATAGCGTTTGAGAGGGAAGCTGTAGTCATACATTCATCAATTTAACAGAGAAAATGATCCGTATGGAATTACATCCCGATCCTGTTTTGGAAAAAGCGGTTCATTTACTTGTATTTTCAACATCGATTTGGATTTTCTTTCATTGTTACTTTTTTCTCGTAATTAAAATGCCCACTCTGCTAAAGCGTTGAATGTATTCTCTTGGGTCTACTAATGATATGAATTCAAAAATTCGCAATAATTATTCCACTTAGTGAACAAGGTGTTCATTTAGATTTCAATCAAATACTAAGTCACCCAGTTAGAACATTAGAGAGTCCACTGAACAAACACTTCAGGTAAATAATTGTTACCATTGGGACCATGGTGCAATGACAATCATTCTTTAATATTTTGAATAAAAATATTGTTTAATTTTGTTCACTTACTCTGTGAAATGGAAATAGATTCATAGGTTCAATTTAAAGTACAGCCCAGAAACAGAAACTTCGGTCCATCTAGTCCAGGCCGAAAACATGGAAAATGCCTCCTTTCATCGACCTGTATCAGGACGATAACCACCCCTCCCCTCCATGTTGTACATTCTCCCAGATGCAAAGTTCATAAGGTCAAGTGAAATAATACTATGTCTCAGTATTTTACAGCAGCACTATCACGCTCAAACAATTAACACGTGGCGCAGTATATTAAGATTTCCAAGTTATTGAAAGGCAATTCCTTTGGCTGCTAAATTCAATTAACTTTTCCCTGGAAAGGGAATCTTCATGTCTCTTTGCAATCAGTTTTGTGGTACCACAATACCGGTCAATGTGGATGAAAAATAAGAAATAACTTAGTAAACGCTTGGAATGGTTTCGAACGTTTGGAAGGATATCAGCACATCCAGAGTGATATAAGGGTTATTTGTGATCAATGTAAGATTTTTTTTAACGGAACTACTGAAAGCAACGGATAGATTAAGTACTAAAATTTTCCAGCATAGAGATGTACTTGGACTTCTCCTACTGTCATACCAGCACGTATCACTTCTCACCATTGACATTTTGTGAATTTAATTGCGGTTATCTTTTGTTATCCATTGTTACTACATATTTTCTTTCCCCGTTTTGTAAATTTTACAAGAGTCAGGAGCTATTAGATTTTTTTTATTAAGTCCGAAGGCAGTAACCGATAAACATAGAACATAGAAATCCTCGGCACATTACATGCCATTCGTCCCACATTGTTGTGCAGACCATGTAACCTACTCTAGAAACTGCCCAGAGTTCCCCTGCCGCATGGCCCTCTACTTTTCGAAGCTCCATGTACCCATGTAAGAGTCTCTTAAAAGACTCTATTGTACCTGCCTCTATCACCTTCGCTGCCAGTGCATTCCACGCACCCACCACACTCTCTGTGAAATACTGACCTCTGACATCCCCTTGTACTTACTTCAAAGCACCTTAAGCACCACCACCCACCCACGTTGCTCCAAGCAGAAAAGACCAAGTTCACTTAACCTTTTCTCATAAAGCATGATTTCAATCAGGGCAACATACTGGTAATTCTCCTCTACACTCCCTCTATAGTGTCCACATCTTTCCTGTAGTGAAGTTACCAGAAATGAAGACAATACTGCAAGTGGGGTCTGACCAAGGTCTTATGCAGTTGTAACATTGTCTCAAGATTTTGGAGCTCAGTCCCAAAGCTAATGAAGGTCTTCACACCATACGCCTTCTTAATAACACTTTCAACTTGCCGAGCGGCTTTGAGTGTCATATGGACACGGACCCCAATAACTCGCGGATTCAGAACATTGCCAAGAGTCTTAACATTAATATATTATTCTGTGATGAAATTTGAACTACCAATATCAATCGTTTAACACTTATTTGGGTTGAACTCCATCTGCCATTGTTCAGCCCAGTTTTGCATTCTATCGATGTCGCACTATTATCTCGGACAACACAATACAACACTCCCAAATTTTGTGGCATCAGGAAACAACACTTCTACTTCCTCAGCCAGGTGAATTATAAAAATAAATGTCAAAGAGGACGAATTTCAGAACAGATCCTTGGGGAACACCATTGGTCACTGACATCCGAACCATCTAAAACCATGAGAGTCATTGCACTCTGACCTTGGACTCACCTCCGACTATCTATCTTTTCCCCATAACCCTTAATTATTTTACTATGCAAAATCTATCCAAACTTCTCTTAAGTATATTTACTGAGTTGACCTCCACTACTTCGTCGGGCAGAGACTCCCAGAGATTCACTTCTCTTTGGGAAAAGAAATTCCTTCTCATCTCCGTCCTCAATTTGCTGTCCCGAATCTATATGTCTTTCCAAATGCTATATGCCGTAGTTCCAGTCTCACTTACCAGTGAAAAAATATCCTGTCTCTATCTCATCTATTAATTTCATAATTTTATACGTTTCTATAAGATCAGCTCACATCCTTCTGAATTACAGGGAGTACGTTCCTAGGTGATTCAATCTCTCCTCATAGTCTAAACCCTTCGTCTCTGGAATCAACCTGTTGAACCTCCTCCTCACTGCCAATTGCCAAGGTCCTTCTAACTGCTGAATACTGAAGCAAAGTATCCATAAGTACCTCTGCTACCTCCTCCGGCTCCATGCATATGTTTCCACTTTTGCACCTGTTTGGTCATATTCGCACACGGCTGATCCTCTTGCTCTTCACATACTTGTAGAATGCCCTGGGGCTTTCCTTAATACTGCTGCCAAGGCCTTCTCATGGCCTCTTCTTGCTCTCCTAAGGTTATTCTTGAGCTCCTTCATATTAACGTTGTAACTTCTTGGAGCTCTAACTGTACCTAGTTTCATGAACCTATCGTAAGCTTTTATTTTCTTCTCAACTATATATTCCACAACCTTTGTACACCATGATCCTTTTCTCCGGCCTTCCTTTCCCTGTCTCAATGCAACTTCCTGTAAATGTATAACTTCCTGTAAATGAAGTTTACACTTTTAAGAACTTTTAAGAACTTGTTAAGAACTTTTTAAAAGCTATTATTAATGCTTTTTGAGATAGTGATTTAGATGCAAATCATATTTTTTACTGAGTTAAGTATTGTATGTAATTAGTTTTGCTACAACAAGTGGATGGGACATTGGAAAAAAAAAGTTGAATTTCCCCATGGGGATGAATAAAGTATCTATCTATCTATCTATCTATCTACCTATCTATCTATCTATCTATCTATCTATCTATCTATCTATCTATCTATCTATCTATCTATCTATCTATCTATCTATCTATCTATCTATCTATCTATCTATCTATCTATCTATCTAAATGTTTCCTGAACATTTGCCACATTTATGTTGCGCATTTCCCTGAGAACAACTGCTCGCAATTTATGTTCCTAAGTTCCAGCCTAATAGCATCATATTTCCCCGTACCCCAACTAAATACTTTCCCAAATAGTTTGCTCCTATCCCTCTAGAGCACCCTGGTAAATGAGATGAATTGTGATCACTACCTCCAAAACGCTCTCACACCGAGAGATCTGACACCTAACCGGCTTCATTTCCAGTACCAGATCAAGCACTGCCTCTAATCTAGTTGGCTTCACTTCATATTGCATCAGGAAAACTTCCTGAACACACCTAATGAACTCCACCCCATCCAAATGCGTTCTTCTCAGGAGATGCAAGACAATATTACAAAAGTTAAAATCACACATCATAACAATCCAATTAGTATTGCACCTCTCCAATATCTGTCTCCCTATCTGCTCCTCGATATCTCTGTTACTGCTGGGTGCTCTTTAAAAACACCCAGTAGAGTTATGGCCCCCTTCTTGTTTCTGACTGCCACCCACATTGATTCAGTAGACAGTCCCTTCATGATTCACTCCTTTTCTGCAGCCGAGATAGTAACGCCATGCCCCCACCTCTTTTGACACCCTCCCTGTACTTCTTGAAATCACTAAAGCCCGGCAAACTCAGCATCCATTCCTCCCCCTGAGATATCCAAGTCTCCGTTATGACTACAACGTCATATTTCCACCCACTGATCCACGCTCATCTGGCTTGTTTATGATACTCCTGGCATTAAAACAGACACAACTCAAACCATCTGGCTGAGTGCTTATTTTCTCAATCACCTGCCTGTCTTTCCTATTGAACTCCCTACCGGCTGTCTCTACCTGTGCGCGAACCGACACATCCTCCACCTCTTCATTTCAGTTCGCACCCCCTGCAAATCTGGCTTGAACTTTCCCTGATAGCATTAGCAGAGCTCTCTCCCAGGATATTGGTTCCCCTCTAGTTCAGGTGGAACCTGTCTCACTTGCAAATGTCACTTCCTCCACCGAATAGTTTATAATATCCTAAGAACTTGAAACCCTGCCTCTTGCACCATTTCCTCAGCCACTGATTCATCCGCGCTGTCTTCCTGTTCTGATATTCAGCAGCTGGTGGCACTGGGAGCAATCGGATGATTACCGCCTTGGAGGTCCTGCTCTTAAACTAATTCCCTAAACTAACTGCGTAGGACCTTACCCCTTTTCTGCGTATATCATTAGTACCAACAAGTAGCTCGACGTCCGCTGCTCACCCTCCCATTCATGAATATTCTGCAGCCACTCAGAGATATCGTGTACCCTAGAACCCAGGGGGCAATACACTGCCCTGGAGTCTCTTTTGCTGCCTCAGAATACCCTATTTGTACCCCTAACTATGGAGTTCCCTATGAAGAGTGCCCCGACTCACTTCACCCTACCCTTCTGAGACTCAGAGCCGACCAGAGTTGTATAGGTCTGCCTGCTAATCCCACTCAGCATTATCCAAAGTGGAATGTATACCAGTTGCTGAGGGGAATGGCCACAGGAGAACCTGCACTGACATCATTCTCCCTTTACCTCTCTCGGTGTACACCCATCTACTCCCCAAACACTGCACTCTTGTTGTAACCATCTGCTCAGAAGTCGTATCTATCAACTGCACTGCTTGCCGGATGATCTTGAGTTCATCCAATGCTATTTGGAATTATGGAATGCACAAACGTCCGCGGAACAGAGGAACAATTTACGGAAACACCAGAAAATTCACACGGAAGAGAAGCCATTCACCTTTTCTGAGTGTGGGAAATGATTTATTGTAACACCTAACCTACTAGCACACCAGGAATTTCAGACTTGCGAATGTCGTTCATCTGCTCATATTGTGGGGAAGGATTCATTCATTCATCTTGTGTGAAGGAACAAGAGCGAGTTCTCTCTGGGAAGAGGTCCTTCACCTAATCTATTTGAAGGAAGGCATTCATTCAATCATCCCATCTACTGAAACACCAGAGTGCTCATAATGCAGAGAGAGCATTCACCTGATAAGAATGGGAGAAGAGATTCACTCGGTCTTCCAACCTTGTCGGACACTACTCATTTCACACTGGGGAAACATTTTAAAAAAGATGTGTGCTGGATATTTACCGATCACAGTTGCTGGATACAGAGTTAAGAACAAAGTAACTGTTGAGTTCCGAAATCGACAGCTATTGCTATTGATCATGAAACCCAGCAAATTATTTAAATTTACTTGTTTTAGAAACATATAGAAACATAGAAAACCTACAGCACAATACAGGCCCTTCGGCTCACAAAGTTGTGCCGATCATGTTCCTAACTTAGAAATTACTAGGCTTACCTATAGCCCTCTATTTTTCTAAGCTCCATGTACCTATTCAAAAGACTGTTTTAAGACCCTATCGTATCCGCCTCCATCACCGTTGCTAACTGCCAATTCCACGCACTCAACTGTCTCTAAGTAAAAAAACGTACTCCTGACATATCCGCTGTACCTACTCCCCAGCACCTTAAACCTGTATCCTCTTGTGGCCAATTCATTTCAGCCTTGGGAAAAATCCTCTGACTATCCACACGATCAATGCCTCTCAATATTTTTTACAGCTCTATCGGGTCACATCTCATCCTTAGTCGCTCCAAGGAGAAAAAGCCGAGTTCACTCAATGTGTTTTCATAAAGCATGCCTCCAATTCAGGCAACATCCTTGTAAATCTCCTCTGCACCCTTTCTATGGCTTCCACACTCTTCCTGTATGAGGCGACCAGAACTGAGCACAGTACTCCAAGTGCGGTCTGACCATTGTCCAATATAGCTGCAAAATTACCTCTCGGCTCCTAAATTCAATTCCACGGTCAATGAAGGTCAGCACACCATATGCCTTCTTAACCATAGAGTTCTTCCCATATTCTTTATTCAAGCCAGTTCTGGATCCACAAAGCAATGTCCCCTTGGATCTGATGCCTCCTTACTTCCGCAATAAGCCTTGCATGAGGTACCTTATCAAATTCCTTGCTATATACACTACATCTATTGCTCTTCTTTCATCAATGTATTTAGTCACATTCTCAAAAAATTCAATCAGCCTCGTAAGGCACGACCTGCCCTTGACAAAGCCATGCTGACTGTTGCTAATCATATTATACCTCTCTAAATGTTCATAAGTCCTGCCTCTCAGGATCTTCTCTATCAATTTACCAACCACTGAGTTAGGACAGACTATTCTGTAACTCCCTGGCTACCCCTACTCCCTTTCTTCAATAAAGGAACAACATCCGCAACCCTCCAATCCTCTGGAACCTCTACCGTCCACATTGATGATTCAAAGATCATCGCCAGAGACTCAGCTATCTCCTCCCTCTTCTCCCAGAGTAGCCTAGAGTACATCTCATCCTGTCCATCCGATTTATCCAACGTGATGCTTTCCAAAAGCTGCATCACATTCTTCTTCTTAATATCTACATGCTCAAGCTTTTCATTCGCTGCAAGTCATCAGTACAATCACGAAGATCCTGTTTCCCATAGAGAATACAAAAATAAAGTATCCATTAAGTACCTCTCCTATTCCCTCTGGTTCCTTACACACTTTGCTATTGTCACACTTGATAGGTCCTGTTCTTTCACGTCTTATCCTTTTGCTCTTTATATCCATAGAATGCCTTGGATTTTTTTCTTAATCTTGCCCGCCAGAGCATTCTCATGGTCCCTTCTGGCTCTCCTGATTTCCTTTTTAAGCCTTCCTGTTAGCCTTATAATCTTCTAGATCTCTAACATTGCCGAGCTCTCTGAACCTTTTGTAAGTTTTTTTTTTTCCTGTTGACTAGATTTATTACAACCTTTGTACAGCACGGTTCTTGTACCTTACATAACTTCCCCGTATCATTGGAACGTACCTGTGCAGAACTCCACACAAATATTCCCTGAACATTTGCCACATTGTTTTCGTACTTTTCCTTGAGAACATCTGTTCCTAATTTAAACTTCCAGTTTCCTGCCTCATAATTCCCCTTATTCCAATTAAACGCTTTTCTAACTTGTCTGTTTCTATCTTTCTCCAAAGCTATTGTAAAGGAGATAGAACAATGATAACTAGCTCCAAAATGCTCTCCCACTGACAGATCTGACACCTGACCACGTTCATTTCGCAATACCAAATCAAGTACAGTCTCTCCTCTTGTAGGCTTAAATACATATTGTGTCAAAAATCCTTCCTAAACACACCTAAAAACTCCACCCCATCTAAACCCCCTGCTCTAGGGAGATGCCAATCGATATTTGGGAAATTAAAATCTCCCATCACGACAACTCTGTTATTATTACACCTTTCTAGGATCAGATTCCCTAACCCTAACCCTAACCCTAACCCTAATCCTACCTGTTACTACTGAGCGGTCTATAAAAAATGCCCAGTAAAGTTATTGCCTCCTTCCTGTTCCTAACCTCCACCCACAAAGACTCCGTAGCCAATCACTCCATGACGTCCCCCTGTACTGCAGCCGTGACACAATCTCTGATCAACAGTGCCACGCCCCCACCTCTTTTGCCTCCCTCTCTGCCCTTTCTGAAACATCCAGAACCTGGCACCTGTAGTAATCATTCCTGTCCCTGAGCCATCCATGTCTCTGTAATCTCCACCACATCATGGCTCCAAGTACTGATCCACGCTCTACGTTCACCCGCTTTGTTGCCAATACTCCTTGCGTTAAAATATACACCTCTAAGCCGTCGGTCTGAGCGCGTCCCTTGTCTATCATCTGGCTATACTCCCTCACACATTGTCAGCAGCCTTAGCAAACCTCCCCGCCAGGATATTGTTTCCCCCTGGGATTCAAGTGTAACCCGTCCTTTTTGGACAGGTCACACTTTCCCCGAAAGAGATACCAATGATCCAGGAATGCTCTAATCTCTCAGCCACGCATTCATCCTCCACCTCATTCTATTCCTATACTCACTGTCACGTGGCACAGACAGTAATCCCGAGATTACTACCTTTGCGCAACTGTTTCTGAATTTCTTTCCTAACTCCCTGTAGTCTTTTTTCTATACCTCTTCCCTTTGCCTACCTACGTCATTGGTACCAATATCTACCATGACCTCTGGCTGTTCTCTCTCCCACTGCAGGATATCTTGGATGCGATTTGAAAAAAACCCGTACCCTGGCACCTGGAAGGCAAACTACCATCCGAATTTCTTTCGTGTGTCCACAGATTCTCCAGTCTGACCCCCTAACTACGGAGTCCCCTATCTCTTCTCCATGAATTGTCAATTTGTCGCGGTGGAGAAGCTTGTGTGGTCCTGAGATCCCGAGAGCAATGCTGTCTGGAGCTATGCTCCTGGTGGGGTCACCCATGGCGGTAAGGTCGAATGTGAGGTCCCTGACAAAGCTGTATCCTTGGACGTACAGCTCCCAATGGCAATCATTCTTTAGCCAAGTTTCACAGAGGGCGCAACGTTATGTTTGCCAATCTGTGGCTGAAATTCAAGACCGTCCATTTTATTCTTTATGCTGCGTACATTCAAATACAACACAATCATTCCAGTATTTGTTGCTTTCTGTTTTAATTGCACCATGACTATATTGCCCTGTAACTCATGTCACTGGCTTTATTTAAGCTTTATCTCCTGCCTGTTCTTTCTATAATCTCTGTTGCACGTTATTTTTGATTTATTTCTGTGTTCCCCTTCCTCGGGCCATTCACTCGGGTTCCCATCTCCCTGCCAAATTCATTTAAGTCCTCACTAACAGTCTATTAAATCTAACCGCTAGGATATTTGACCCCTTTGGGTTCAGGTGTAACCCGTCCTTGAATTTCATAGAATCATAGAAATCTGCAACACATTACAGACCCTTTGGCCCACAATGTTGTGCCGACCATGTAACTTACTCTCGAAACTGCTTAGAATTACCCTACCGCATAGCCACCTATTTTCCTAAGCTCCAAGTACCTATCTAAGAATCTCTTAAAAGACCCTATTGTATCCGCCACTACCACCGTCGCTGGCAATGCATTCCACACATACACACACACACACACACACACACACACACACACACACACACACACACACACACACACACACACACACACACACACACACACACACACACACACACACACACACACACACACACACCACTGTTTGTTTAAAAAAAAACTTAGCTCTGTCATCTTCCAAGCAGCTTTAAACGTGTGCCCCTCGTGTTAGCCGTTTCGGCCCTGGGAAAAAAACTCTGGCTACCCACACGACCAATGCCTCTCATCATTTTATACACCTGCATGAATTTCCTGCGTGATTTTCTCCAGGCTAAATAAGACGATGAGCTCACTGTGGTTTTGTCGTTTTTCAGGTCTCTGGACAAAGTTGGTTAAATTCCCTCTTCTCTGCTCTTTTCAACGTTTTGAATTATTTTCACCAATTTCAAAAGACTGTGCCTCAGACAGCTGGGTTGTTACAATTGTTACGTACCAGCAGCAATAGATCACTAACAGAGTCTGGTTTCGATGTTAAAACCACTTCTTTATTAGTATCTACTTCAAATATAGAAGATTAAACGAAATAAACAGAAGTTTATATATGTGTACATATAGCTCCCAAACTATCAAGCTTGGGAAACAATGCTTAAAGTCTTAAGATGGCAAAGTAGAAAAGTTCAGTAATCCACGGAATAAGTGAGTGAGAGGAGAGATTTGTAAATCCACAAGAAAATGCAAAGAGAAGGCAACTACAAGGAATTCATTCCACACTGGGTAAACGAAATAACAGTCGTTGAAGATCTTATCCGTCGATTCGTTCCGAAATCCACTTAGAAATGTCAGCAGGTAACAGTCACAGGAATATCGTCTTCAAGTTGTCACCACAGAACACCCCGATTCCAGGTAAGGGCCAACAGGACACTCCAACAAATCCGCACATACGAATTATACGAAGTGACAGTCACACATCTGGTGTGCTCTGAGTGCCGATGATCAACCGAATCTTTTCCGAATGGAAGAGTTTCAACCCATAGCAGTCACAAGCTGAAGTTCCGTCAGCTTTTCTCTCTATATATAATATAATATAATATAACAATCACAGCACGGAAACAGGCCATCTCGGCCCTCCTAGTCCGTGCCGAACTCTTAATCTCACCTAGTCCCACCTACCCGCACTCAGCCCATAACCCTCCACTCCTTTCCTGTCCATATACCTATCCAATTTTACCTTAAATGACACAACTGAACTGGCCTCTACTACTTCTACAGGAAGCTCATTCCACACAGCTATCACTCTCTGAGTAAAGAAATACCCCCTCGTGTTTCCCTTAAACTTTTGCCCCCTAACTCTCAAATCGTGTCCTCTCGTTTGAATCTCCCCTACTCTCAGTGGAAACAGCCTATTCACGTCAACTCTGTCTATCCCTCTCAAAATTTGAAATACCTCGATCAAATCCCCCCTCAACCTTCTACGCTCCAATGAATAGAGACCTAACTTGTTCAACCTTTCTCTGTAACTTAAGTGCTGAAACCCAGGTAACATCCTAGTAAATCGTCTCTGCACTCTCTCTAATTTATTGATATCTTTCCTATAATTCGGTGACCAGAACTGTACACAATATTCCAAATTTGGCCTTACCAATGCCTTGTACAATTTTAACATTACATCCCAACTTCTGTACTCAATGCTCTGATTTATAAAGGCCAACGTTCCAAAAGCCTTCTTCACCACCCTATCTACATGAGACTCCACCTTCAGGGAACTATGCACTGTTATTCCTAGATCTCTCTGTTCCACTGCATTCCTCAATGCCCTACCATTTACCCTGTATGTTCTATTTGAATTATTCCTGCCAAAATGTAGAACCTCACACTTCTCAGCATTAAACTCCATCTGCCAACGTTCAGCCCATTCTTCTAAACGGCATAAATCTCCCTGCAAGCTTTGAAAACCCACCTCATTATCCACAACACCTCCTACCTTAGTATCATCGGCATACTTACTAATCCAATTTACCACCCCATCATCCAGATCATTTATGTATATTACAAACAACATTGGGCCCAAAACAGATCCCTGAGGCACACCGCTAGTCACCGGCCTCCATCCCAATAAACAATTATCCACCACTACTCTCTGGCATCTCCCATCTAGCCACTGTTGAATCCATTTTATTACTCCAGCATTAATACCTAACGACTGAACCTTCTTAACTAACCTTCCATGTGGAACTTTGTCAAAGGCCTTGCTGAAGTCCATATAGACTACATCCACTGCCTTACCCTCGTCAACATTCCTCGCAACTTCTTCAAAAAATTCAACAAGGCTTGTCAAACATGACCTTCCACGCACAAATCCATGCTGGCTACTCCTAATCAGATCCTGTCTATCCAGATAATTATAAATATTATCTCTAAAAATACTTTCTATTAATTTACCCACCACTGATGTCAAACTGACAGGTCTATAATTGCTAGGCTTACTTCTAGAACCCTTTTTAAACAATGGAACCACATGAGCAATACGCCAATCCTCCGGCGTATTTTTTTTTCAAACACAGCGCAATTCCTTTAAATTTGAAATAAAAGCATCTTGAATATTGAGATGCGGAAAAAAATTACTGAGTGACCCTTAAAGGTGCCGATGGCTCTGGATTATCGGTGTTTACTTTGACAGCGGTTTTACCATGATAAATCAAAGCTGCCTGCCATACATCCACAACATACACCCATGTCCCCGCTCTTCCACTCTGCTTCGGGTTCAATAAGCTTTTCTGTTGTTTTCTTTTCAGCCGAGTCTACTGATTCAACTGCAGAGGAACTTCTGAACGAACGTACAATTTTGTCAAAATGTCAGCACCATACTCACTGATACACCGGCATCACAACGCTGACGGCAACTGAAAGACTCCAAACACCGCGCACATTTAACAGCAAATACTAGTTCGCGTCTGTTCTTACCAGTGACACCGATAACCGCAACAATCAAGTAATATACCTTTCTCACACGTTAAATAGTTTCTGGCATTATGTGTGAGATTCATCCTCTAATCTAGCTGCCCGCAATCTCGCTGAAGAAAATCTGAGCCGATGAATTTCCACGGTCATTCATTTATACTCGCGCAGGAACGCTGAATATTAAATACTGTCGTGTCTTTCAACAGCTGGAAAAATAAGCATGATTTCATTCAAGTAAAATCCCAAATGTGATGAGGTATGGAGAGCTTCACACGAAATTGCAAAAGCTCAAAGACGAAAGAAAAGACGGAACGAGAAGTCAGTGAATGTTGTCGTGAAACACTCTCAGTCTCACCTCTCGGTTTCATGAATCCTATTCTTGATCTTGTCCATTCCCAGATTCCACAGACTTTGTCATCATAGACCAATGCGATACTGACACTGGGCTGCTCTGTTTCACTCTGGAAGATTGTCTCTGTTATAGATCTTGCAATAGAAATATAAAAAATAGTATGTTACTTTTATGTTCCTGTAATATAGTGAAGAGCCTTAAACTGATATCGCATCCAGGCTTAGGAAGATAATGAACGCACGTAGACCATTAATTACAGTAACCACAACACGTACTAAACACTTGATAAGGCAGCATCTATGGAGATGAATAAGCTGTCGACGTTTCATGCCGAGACGCCTTCTTCAAATTAATTCACGCTTTGTCGAGCACCTCAGCTCCAGCAACAAGAAGCAGAATTTCCTACTGGCCAACTGTTTCTATTCCAAGCCCCATTCCCAGTCCGAAATGTCGGTCCATTGTCTCCTTTTCTGCCACATGATCTCGGGTTGGAGGTGTAACCTGCAAATATATTCTCTTTCTGGAACCTCCAACCTTATGACACGAACACAGATATCTCAGTCTTCCGGAGTTTTCACTCTCACTTTTCCCTCTTCTTCATTTCACCACTCTGGCCTCCTTCTCTTCTCCTCACCAGTCAATCACCTCCCTCCGGTGCTCTTCTACTTCCGTTTCTCCCATGACCCACTCTGTCCTATCAGATTCCTTCTTCTCCAGCTCTTTGTTTTTTTCTCTCTCATTGTCACCCATAGCCACATTTCGCTCCCCTATCCTAGGGATAGCTTGACCTCTTTATCCTCCTCACAACTTTTTTTTTATTTTGGCATCTTCCCCCGTTTTATTCCATCCCAAAACTGGGTCGTGTCCCCAAACGTCAACTGTTTATTCATTTTGATTCATGCGACCTGATCTGGTGAATTCCGCCAGCATTTTGTGTGAGCATAAAATTAATGTAGTCCGTCACGTAATAAACCATGTACATTGAAAGTTTCCACCAATCTGAAGCAAGTAATTCAATCGCCTTCGAATTGGTGCAACTGCTTAAACTGACAGAGTATCTGCATTCATTACATTTGTACCAACAATGACAAGTGTTTTGCAGATCCACTGAATTGGTAGCGTTGTTAATAGTGAGGCGGATAGTCCAAAGACCATAAGATATAACAGCAGAAGTATGTCATTCGACTCTTTGAGACGGCTCCGCCATTCAATCGTGGGCTGATCCAATTCTTCCTGTCATCGACACTCCCCTGCCATCTCCCCATACCCATTGATGCCCTGGCTAATCAAGAACCTTTCGATCTCTGCCATAAATACGTGGCCTCCACAGCCGCTTGTGGCAACAAAATCCACAGATTTACCACTGTCTTCCTAAAGTAATTTTTCTCCATCACTGTTCTAAATGGACGTACTTCCATCCTCAAGTCGTGCCCTCTTGTCCTAGACTCCTTTACCATGGGAAATAACTTTGTCATATCTAATCTGTTCAGGCCTTTTAACATTTGGAATGTTACTACGAGATCCCTCCTCATTCTCCTGAACTCCAGGGAATACAACCCAAGAGCTGCCAGGCGTTCCTCATACGGTAACCCTTTCATTCCTGGAATCATTCTCATGGATCTTCTCTCAACCCACTCCAATGTCAGTACATCTTTTCTAAAGTAAAGATCCCAAAACTGCACAGAATCCTCCAAGTGTGGTCTCAGGAGTGCCTTATATAGCCTCAACATCACATCACAAGATCACAAGATCACAAGACAAAGGCGCAGAAGTCGGCCTTTCGGCCCATCGAGTCTGATCCACCGCTCCACCATGAGCTAAACTATTCTCCCGTCTAGTTCCAATTTCTGGCTTTATCGTATATCCCTTTATACCCTGACTAATTAGATACCTGTCAATATCCTCCTTAACACCCTCAACGATTGGGCCTCCACAGCTGTTTGTGGCAACGAATTACATAAATCCACGACCCTCTGGCTAAAAAAACAATTGTCCTCATCTCTGTTTTAAATAGGTACCCTCTAATTCTAAGACTGTGACCTCTTTTCCTGGACTCACCCACCAAGGGAAACAGCCTTTCCACATTTGCTCTGTCCAACCCTTTCAACATTCGAAATGTTTCTATGAGATCCCCTCTCAATCTTCTATACTCTAATGAATACAATCCAAGAGCCGACAAACGCTCCTCATATGTTAGTCCCTGCATTCCAGGAATCATCCTCGTGAATCTTCTCTGAACTCTCTCCAACATCAGCACATCATTTCTAAGATAAGGGGCCGAAAACAGCACACAGTATCCAAATGGGGTCCCACCAGTGCCCCATAGAGCCTCATCAACACCTCCTTACTCTTATACACTATTCCTCTTGAAATGAATGCCAACATAGCATTCACTTTCCTTACTGCCGATCCAACCTGGTGGTTAACCTTTAGGGTATCCTGCACTAGGGCCCCCAAGTCCCTTTGTACTTCCGATTTTTGAGTTTCCTCCCCATCTAAATAATAATCTGTCCGATTATTTCTTCTTCCAAAATGTACAACTGTACATTTCACAGCATTGTATCTCATCTGCCATTTGTTTACCCACTCTCCGAAACTGACCAAGTTTCTCTGCATCCTTTCCGTTTCTTCAACACTTCCTGCTCCTCCACCTGTCATGGTGTCATCCGCAAACTTAGCCACAAAGCCATTTAATCCATAATCTAAATCATCGATGTACAGTGTAAAAGAAGAGGACCCAACACCGACCCCTGCGGAACACCACTAGTAACCGGCAACCAACCGGAATAGGATCCCTGTATTTCCACTCTTTGCTTTCTGCCTATCAGCCAATTCTCCACCCATTCCAATATCCTTCCTGTAATTCCATGGGCCCTCATCTTATTAAGCAGCCTCTTATGCGGCACCTTATCAAAGGCCTTTTGAAAATCCAAATACACAACATCCACAGCTTCTCCTTGTACATCTTATTTCAGATTACCTCAAAAAAATCCAATAGGTTGGTGAGGCAGGATCTTCCCTTCATGAAACCATGCTGGCTTGGTCCTATTTTGTCATGTACCTCAAGTTAATTCATAACCGGGGGCGTCACGTGATGACGTAGGGTCGAGACGTTGGGAATCCAGCTCCCTCGTAAAAAGTAATGAAATAGGGTTTAAATGAAGAAGAGTTAACAAATATCTATTAGAAACTATTTATAAGCAACTCGGGATTATCTTTTGATATGGCTCCTAAATTGAAACAGAAGAAAGCTACTACTTCGAAGACTGCGCAAATCGGTGGGGAAAAAGGCCTAACCGTTTCGGCGAAGCATCGGACTCAAGTTGGATCTCCTTCCGGCGAAGTGCATGGCACTTCTGATGATACGGGGAAGGAAGTTGCAGCAATGTCGGCGGTCTCTAAAAAGAAACGGCAGTAACGCATGCACGAAAGTATGTATGAAACGGTATCAACAAAACTACAAATCCCAACTACGGCTGGAAGTGAAATTGGATCTGGATCGGAAGTAGAAACAGACTCTTTGGGAAATTCGGAGGAAGAAGAAGAGGAAAAGAAGAAAGAGATTAAAGGAGACATAAAAGATATCCTGATGTATATGACGAATGAATTAAAAGCTACAAGAATAGGTATGACGAATGAATTAAAAGCTATAAGAAAAGATATAAAAAGGATGCAGAATACACTTGATAATGTGGTGGAAAAACAAAAGAAGATGGAGAAGGACGTTAAAGAGATGGAAGTAAAAGTGGAAGAAAATACTGGAAAAAAATAGAAAAAATAGAAAATGATAATCTTGTCTGGACAGCAGAAAGAAAACGGATGTTTGAAAAAATGGATGCGCTTGAGAACTCTAGTAGACGAAATAATATTAAAATTGTTGGTCTTATGGAGGTACAGAGGGAGAAGATCCAATAAAATTCTTTCAAGATTGGATTCCGAAAATTTTGGAAATGAAAGAAGAAAGTCAAGTAATTGAAATTGAAAGAGCACATAGAGCTTTAAGACCAAGATCTCAACAAGATCAAAATCCAAGATCAATTTTGATAAAATGCTTAAGGTATCAAGATAAAGAAATGATCTTGAAGGCAGCTACTCAGGGTGCTAAAGAGAGAAATGGGCCATTGATAATAAAAGGGAAAAGAGTTTTTTTTTATATATCCAGACATAAGTTACGATCCTCTGAAGAGGCAGAAAGAATTTAATCCAGTGAAAAAATCCTTATGGGAAAAGGGCTATAAATTTTTATTGAGCTACCCAGAAAAATTGATAATTTTCCCGGAAAATGGAGAAAGAAGCTTTTTTTGTTGACTGCCGGAAAGCGGAGAAATTTGTACAAGAACTACCTGATGTTCATGTAGAGGACTAAATATAGAAATGAAGTGGACTAATGATGAAGATTGAATCAAGGTTGCACTTGATGGACATGCATAAGGAAAAAATAGTCGAGGATAATTAATCGGGAGTAGAGACATTAATTATTTTTTTCTTCATTAATATATATATATATATATATTTTTTTTTTTTTTTTTATTTTTTTTTTTTTTTTATTTTTGCGGGGGAGCTGGAGGAGCTCCTGATCGATGGCTGCGAGTTTCACGTGTACAATCATGGCGACTGCCATGACCCGTAAAATGGGGGGGGGGGGGTAATGTTGTGTTCTTTTTATTCGCAACATTAGTGGGGGGGGGGGTATTTCGTTTTTTTTCTTATATATTAGTTACCTTTTTTATATTTTTCTTCTTGTTTGCTTGGATGGTTGGGGAGAGACTCATAGCAACATGGAGAATTTTAAAGAGTTCCCAAGGTATTATGAATGATTAATTTGTTTAATTTATTAAGTTTTAATGTTAATGGAATTAATGGACCTGTGAAAAGAAAAAAGAGTTTTAACATATATTAAGAAAATGAAAGGAGACATAGCTTTTTTACAAGAAACGCATTTAACAGAAACAGAACATAAGAAATTAAAGAGAGATTGGGTTGGAAATGTTATTGCAGCTTCATTTAATTCAATATCGAGAGGAGTTGCAATTTTGGTTAATAAATCTTTACCAATTAAAATACAAAATGTAATCATTGATTCTGGGGGAGATATGTAATTATACGTTGTCAATTTTTTTCAGAATTATGGACTTTTATGAATATTTATGCACCAAATGAAAATGATGCAAAATTCATACAAGAAGTTTTTTTGAAATTGGCTGATGCACATGATAAAATATTAATAGGTGGAGATTTTAATTTTTGTTTGGAACCAGTTTTGGATAGGTCAACTAAAGTTGCTAAAAAATCAAAAGTAACAAAATTAACTTTATCATTAATGAAAGATTTAAACCTGATTTATATATGGAGAAAAATTAATCCAAGAGAAAGAGATTATTCATTTTATTCAATTAGACATAAAACTTACTCAAGGATTGATTTGTTTTTATTATCAAAAAATATTCAAGATAGAGTGAAAAATGTGGAATATAAAGCAAGAATACTGTCAGATCATTCTCACTTGATAATGACAATGATAATGATGGATAAGGAGGAATCGATTTATAGATGGAGATTTAATTCAATTCTATTAAAACGTCAAGATTTTTGTGATTTTATGAAAAAACAAATTCAATTTTTTTGGATACAAATTTACATTCAGTAGAGGATAAAATTGTATTATGGGAAGCGATGAAAGCATATTTAATGGGTCAGATTATAAGTTATACATCTAAAATTAAGAAAGAATACATAGCAGAAATAGATCAGTTGGAAAAGGATATTATAAAGTTAGAAAAAGAATCTCAAAGACGCATGACAGAAGAAAACCGAAGACAACTTGTTAACAAAAAACTACAGTATAATACACTCCAGACATATCGTACAGAAAAAGTAATTATGAGAACTAAACAGAAATATTATGAATTAGGTGAAAGATCACATAAAATTCTTGCTTGGAAGTTGAAAACAGAACAGGGTTCTAAAACAATAAATGCAATTAGAACAAGTGTAAATAAGGTTACTTATAAGCCTTTAGAAATTAATGAAACTTTAAAAAATGTTTACACTGAACTATATCAATCAGAATCAAAAAATAAGATTGCTGAGATAGATAAATTTTTATCACAAATAACCCTTCCAAAATTAAATTTGGAAGAACAGAAAGGATTAGATATGCCCTTTACATTAAAAGAGGTTGAAGAAGGTTTAGGATCACTTCAGAGTAATAAATCTCCAGGAGAAGATGGTTTTCCTCTTGAGGTTTATAAAAAAATTAAAGATTTATTAATTCCTCCTTTTATGGAATTAATATATCAAGTGGAAAGAATGCATAAACTCCCACAATCTTTTTTAACAGCGATCATAACTGTACTGCCAAAAAAAGATAGAGATCCTTTAAAACCAGCATCATATAGGCCTATTTCTTTGTTGAATACAGATTATAAAATAATAGCAAAAATATTATCTAATAGAATATCTAAATATTTACCAAAATTAATACATATGGACCAAACAGGTTTTATTAAAAATAGACAATCAATGGATAATATAACCCGGTTAATTAGTATAATTCATTTGGCACAAAAAAGAGAGGAAATGAGTGTGGCAGTTGCTTTGGATGCAGAAAAAGCATTTGATAGATTGGAATGGGATTTTTTATTTAAGGTATTGGAAAAATATGAATTAGGAAAATCTTTTATACAATGGATCAAAATTTTAAATACTAATCCTCAAGCTAAAGTAGTTACAAATGGTCAGATTTCAACACCATTTTGTTTAACGAGGTCAACTAGACAAGGCTGCCCATTAACACCTGATTTATTTGTATTGGCAATAGAACCATTAGCTGAATTAATTGGAACAGATTCAGATATTGGGGGCTTTAGAGTTAATCAAGAAGAATATAAGATTAACTTATTTGCTGATGATGTTCTGATTTACTTAACAAACCCATTGCAATCTTTGCAAAGATTATCTTTAGATTGGAATAATATGGGGAAGTATCGGGTTATAAAGTAAATTGGGATAAAAGTGAAATTTTACCCCTTACCAAAGGAAATTATAATCAATGTCGATTAGCAACTCAATTTCGATGTTCAATAAATCGGATAAAATATTTAGGTATTAGAGTTAATAATGATGTAAAAAATTTATATAAACAAAATTATTTGCCATTATTTAAAAAAAGAGGATCTTAATAAATGGATGATGTTACCAATAACATTAATAGGTAGAGTTAATGTTGTAAAAATGAATATATTTCCTAGATTGCAATATCTATTTCAAACTTTATCAATACAATTACCTCAGAAGTTTTTTCAAGAACTGAATAAATATGTAAGGAAATTTCTTTGGAAAGGAAAGATGTCAAGAATATCATTGGAAAATTTGACATGTAAATTTGATTTAGGAGGGTTACAACTTCCAAACTTTAAGAATTATTATAAAGCAAATCAACTTAGATTTATTGCGTCTTTTTTTGATGAAGAAAAGCCGGCATGGATTAGAATAGAACTAGATAAGATAGGAGAAAATATACCAGAAGATGTTATATATAAATGGGAATCCAAATGGATACGGGAAAAAAAAGAATCTCCTATATTAAGACATTCGATTGATTTATGGAATAAGGTAAATATGGACGATGAGATGAAGAAATCTTTATTAGCAAAAAGGACTTTAATTCAAAATAGGCTTGTTCCTTTTACAATGGATAATAAACTTTTACATAATTGGTTTCAAAAGGGTATTAAATATATAGGTGACTGTTTTGAAGGAGGTATATTGATGTCGTTTGATCAATTAAAAAATAAATATAAAATATCAAATAACACTCTTTTCGTTTTTTCAATTAAAAGCCTATTTACTAGAAAAGCTGGGACAAACAATGTTGATGCCAAAACTTAGTGAAATAGAAATATTAATTCAGGAAGGAAAAATTTAAAAAATTACATCTTGTATGTATAATTTGATTCAAAAGCAGACAATTAAATTATGAATTCATAAATCAAGACAAAAATGGGAATCTGATCTGAATGTTAAAATTGATGGAAAAAATTGGTCAAGATTATGTTCTGATAGTATGACAAATACAATAAATTTTCAACTTAGATTAATACAATATAATTTTTTACATCAATTATATATAACACCAAAGAAAATAAATAGATTAAATTCAAATATGTCTGACCAATGTTTTCGATGTAAACAAGAAATTGGTACTTTTTTACATTCTACTTGGTCTTGTTTTAAAATTCAACCATTTTGGATTAATTTAAGACTTTTATTGGAACAAATTATTGGAGTACAACTCCCACATAGTCCATTATTATTTTTATTAGGAGACATTGAAGGGACAATAACGAAATTTAAATTGAATAAGTATCAGAAAAAATTTATAAAAATTGCTTTGGCAGTAGCCAAAAAAGTTATCGCAGTTACTTGGAAATCTGATTTAAATTTAACTATGGATCGTTGGAATAATGAAATACATAATTGTATTCCACTTGAAAAAATTACGTATAATCTAAGAAATGAATATGATATATTTTTAAAAATTTGGTTCCCATACTTACCGAAGATAGGATTAGATACATAGGTCCTTTGAAGATAAAATTATAGTAATTGGGGAAAATGAAAATAAATATCAAAATTATTTTGAACTCCATGGAGCTTGTGGGGATCATCCGATATCCAGGCAATCTTTCTTTTCTTTCTTTTTCTTTCTTTTTTTTTAGATAAGTGTTAAGAGGGGAAGGGTTAAGGGGAGGGGGGTTAATATCATTTTTCAAAAGAAAAGGTAATTCATAACCTCGTCCTTGAGGATCGACTCCAATAACTTTCCAACTACCGATATCAGACTAATAGGTCTGTAATTTTCTTTGTTGCTGCCTCTCTCCTTTCTTAAACAACAGAACTACATTTGCGACCTTCCAGTCCTCCGGAACCGTACCAGAGTCTACTGATTCCTGGAAGATTATTTCCAATGCCTCCACAATCTCCAAAGTCACCTCCTTCAGAACCCGTGTATGCACTTCATCCGGTCCGGGAGACTTATCTATCCTTAGTCTCTTTAGCTTCTCAAGCACTTTCTCTCTAGTAATCTTGACAGTTCCTGATTCTATTCCCTGAGACCTCTGGCTATCAGGTATGTCGCTAATGTCTTCCACTGTGAAGACTGATGCAAAATATTCATTTAGTTCCTCTGCCATCTCTTTGTTACCCATTATAATTTCTCCAGCATGCTTTTCATTAAGTCCTATATCTACTCGTGTCAGTCTTTTACTCTCCATATATTAAATAAAACTCTTAGTGTCCTTTTTATGTTAATTGCCAATTTCCTTTCAGAATTCATCTTTTCTTTCCTAATGACTTTCTTAGTTTCCTTCTGTAATGCTTTTAAAATTCGCCCAGTCCTGTTTTCCCACTAATTTTTGCTTCCTTGTACGCTGTCTCTTCTGTTTTTTATCTTTGCCTTAACTTCTCTCGTTAGCCACATTTGTGTCATTTTTCCTTTTATGATTTTCTTTTTTCTTGGAATATATTTTTTCCTGCACTTTCGTTATTTCTTGTAGGAATTTCATCCAATTCTGCTATACCGTCCCTCCATTATGCTTACTTTTCCAATCAACTTGGGCCGGTTCCTCTCTCATACCGCTGTAATTTCCTTTGTTCCACTGAAATATTGATATACCTGATACCAGCTTCTCCTTTTCAAATTTGAAACTGAACTCGATCACATTATGATCACTACTTCCAAGGGGTTCCATCACCTCTAGCTCCCTAATCATCTCAGGCTCATTACATAGCACCCAATCTAAACAGCCGATCCCCTGCTGGGCTTATGGATATGCTGCCCCAGAAAGCCATCCCGTAGGCTTTCTACAAACTCCTTCTCCTGAGTTCCAGTATCTACCTGACTTTCCCAATCCACTTTCATATTAAAATCTCCGATAATCATCTTGATATTTTCCTTCTGACACGCTTTTTCTATTTCCAGCTGTAACCTGTAGTCCACATCCCGGCTGCTGTTTGGAGGCCTGTGTATAACTGCTATTAGTGTCTTTTTACCCTTGTCATTTCTTAACACAACCCATAGGGATTCTACTTCTTCTGATCCTATGTTCCTTCTTTCTAGTGATTTGATATCATAGCTTACCATCAGGACCACGCCACCCCCTTTACCTACCTTCCTGTCTTTCCTATACACTGTGTATCCTTGAACATTTAGCTCCCGATCACATCCATCATTTAGCCATGACTCAGTGATGGCCACTATGTCATATCTTTTAACCTGTAGTTGTACAACAAGGTCATCCACTTTATTTCTAATGCTGCAGGCATTTAGGTATAGTACACTTAGATCATTATCCGTTACTGATTTTACTATATTTCTATCGCACAGCAGATTACCCTGTCTATTCACCGGCCTGTCCTTCTTGCCATCTTTGCTGCACAGTATTTTGACTTATTTCTATTTTCCTCTTCCTCGACCCTACCACACTGGTTTCTTTCCCTTGCCAACTTATTTTAAACCCTCCGTAACAGCTATATTAAACAATCCCGTCAGGATATTAGTACCCTTTTTAGTTCAGGTGTAACTCATCGTTTCTGTATAAGTCATGCCTCCCCCAAAATAGATCCCAGTGATCTCAAAATTTGAAGCACTGTCCTCTGCACCAGTTACTTAGCCACACATTCATCTGCTTAATTCTGCTATTCTTACCATCATTAGTGTGTGGCTCAGGCAGTAATCCTGAGATTATTACTCTGGAGGTCTGGCTTTTCAATTTTCTTCCTAGCTCCCAGTAATCTTACTTCACATCACATTTCTGCTCTAAATTCTATACCTGTAGAAATGAATGCCAACATTGCATTCGCCTTCTTCACCACCGACTCCATCTGCAGGTTAAAAGTCCCTTTTCGTCTCTGTGTTTTGAATTCTCTCCTTATATAATGAATGTTTTTTTTCCGTTTATCTCTTCCACCAAAGTACATGACCATGCAATTCGCAAAATATTTAATTTGACACTTCTTTGCCTATTCCCTTAAACTATCCAAGTCTCTCTGAAGGCTCTTTGTTTCCTTAACACTACACACTCCTCCACATTTGTGTCATCGGCAGATTCAGCCACAAAATCATTAATTCCACAGTCCAAATCATTGACATACATCATAAAAAACAGAGGTCCCAACACCGACCCTATGGAACTCCATTGGTAATCGGCAGCCAGCCAGAATAGGATCCCTTTGTTTACTGCCAACCAGCCAATGCCCCAGCCATTCTACTAACTCCCCTGTAATTTCATGGGCTCTTATCTTGATAAGCAGCCTCATGTTTGGAACCTTGTCAAAGGACTTCTGAAAATCCAAGTACACCACATCTACTACATCTCCTTTGTCTACCCTGCTTGTAATTTCCTCCAAAAATTGCAGTCGGTTATTCAGGCAGGATTTGCCCTTCAGAAAACAATGCTGACTTTGGCTTACCTTGTCAAGTGGCCCCAGGATCAGAATCAGAATCAGAATCAGACTTTAATCGCCAAGTACCTACGCACATACAAGGAATTTACTTCCGGCAGATGTTGTCTCTCTGCTCATAACAATAATAATGATAAATATAAATGAAAATATAGATTATACATACAGGTAGTGCAATCCAAGTAATAGTTAGCCGACAGTTAACCGGCAGTTAACTGTTCAGCAAAGTGACCGCAGTACGGAAAAAACTTCTCCAGTGCCTATTAATCTTAGTCTGAAGGGATCTGAAGCGCCTACCAGACGGAAGTAGATCAAACAGTCCGTGCGCAGGATGGGAGGAGTCCTTTATGATGTTCCCCGCCCTCTTCTTCAACTTGGAAGAGTACAGGTCCACAATAGAGGGCAGGGAGGCTCCAATAATGCGCTCGGCAGTCCTCACTGTGCGCTGTAGTCTGGTTCTATCCTGCTTGGTGGCGGCTCCAAACCACACAATGATGGAGGTGCACAGCACAGACTCAATGACTGCAGTGTAGAACTGCAGCAGCAATTCCTGAGGCAGACCGTATTTCCTCAAGAGCCGCAGGAAATACATCCGCTGCTGGGCCTTCTTCGTGATGTAATCTCATCGCTAACAACCGATTCCAAGAACATCCCAACCACAGATGGCAGGCTAACAGGTCTATAGATTCATTTCTGCTGCCTCCCACCCTTCTTAAATTGCGGCATAATATTTGCAATTTTCCATCTGATACAAAGCCAGAATCTACCGGTTCTTGAACAATCATTCCTAATGCCTCCGCAATGTTTCCAGATATTTCCTTCAGAACCCGAGCGTGCATTCCATCAGGTCTAGGAAATTTATCCACCCTCAGATCATTAAGCTTCCTGAGGACTTACTCAGTCGTGATTTTCACTGTACAAACTTCACTTTCTTGACACTCTTGAATGTCCGGTATATTGCAGATGTCTTCCGCTATGAAGATTGATGGAAAATGCGTATTCAGTCCTCTGCTATCTCTGCACTTCTCATTATAATATCAACAGCGTCATTTTGTATTTTTCTATATCTACTCTGGACTCCCTTTTACCTTTTATATGCTTAAAAAAGGCTTTTACTATCTTATTTGATATTAGTCGCCAGCTTTCTCTCATAATTTATCTTTTTTCCTTCTGAATGACATTATTAGTTTCCTTCTGCAAGTTTTTAAAAGCGCCCCAATCCTCTATCGTCCCACTAGCTCTGACTTCCTTGAATGTCCTCTATTTTGCTTTTACTTTGGTTCTGACTTCACTTGTCAGTCACGGTAGTGTCCTTCTTCCCTTCGAAAATTTCTTCTTATTTGGAATATATCTGTCTTGTATTTACCTCATTTTTCACAGAAACTCCAGCCATTGCTGCTCTGCCGACCTTCCTGCAATTGTCCCTTTCCAGTTAACTTCGGTCAGTTCCCGTCTCATGCAATTGTAATTTCCTTTATTCCACTGAAACAATGACACGTTGTAACTTAGTTTCTCCTTCTTAAATTTCAAAGTGAACTCGATCATACTGTGATCACCGTTCCCTAAGGGTCCCTTAACCTGAATCTCTCTTATCACCTGCAGATCGTTGCACAACACCCAATCCAGCACAGCTAATCCCCCAGGGGGCTCAACAACAAGCTGTTCTAAAAAGCCATCTCCGAGACTTCCTACAAATTCTCTCTTTTGATGTCCAGTAGTGGCTTGTTTTCCGATCCACGATCATGTTAATGTCTCCAACGATTATCATGATATTACCCTTCTGACACACCTTTTCTATCTCCTGCTCTAATTTATAATCCACATCCCGGCTGCTGTTTAGCGGCCTGTATACAACTGCCATATGGGTACTTTTACCCTTGCCATTTCTTAACCGAATCTATAGAGACTCTACGCCTTACAATCCTATATCATCCCTGTCTAATGATTTAGTATCGTTTCTTATACACAGGGCTACAACATCCCTCCCCTGCCTACTAACCTATCTTTCCGACACACCGTATATCCTTGGGCGTTCAGCTCTCAATAGCAGCCATCCTTTAGCCAAGTTTCAGAGATGGCCACAACGTCATACTTGCCAATCAGTAGCTGAATTTCAAGATTGTCCATTTTACTTCTTATGCTGCATGCATTTAAACGCAAAACTTCCATTCAAATATTTACTGTTTTATCTGCACCAGGCCTCTATTACCCTGTAACTCATCCCACTGGCAGTGATTAAGCCGCATTTCCTGCATTTCCTTTCTATCATCTCTGTTGCATGCTTTGTCTGATTTATTTCTGTTTTCCCCTTCCTCCGTCCTATCACTCCGGATCCCATCCTCTTGTCAAATTACTTTAAAAACTCCCTAACAGCTCTGTTAAAGCTCCCTGCTAGGATTTTGGACCGCTTTGGGTTCAGCTGTAATCCGTCCTTTTTGTACAGTCTGTATCTCCCCCGAAGATGCCTCAAGGATCCAGGAACCCAAAACCCTGTCCCATACACGAGTTTCTCAGTCACACAATGATATCCCTGATCATGTTATTCTTGCACTCTTTAGCATGTGGCACAAACAGCAATCCTGAGATTACTATCATGGAGGTCCTGCTTTTCAGCTTCCTACTTAACTCCTGAATTCTCTCTTCAGCACCTCCTCTCTTTTTCTACCTATGTCATTGGTAGCAACGTGTACCAAGACTTCTGGCTGTTCACCCTCTCCCTTCAGAATACTCTGCACCGATCCGAGACATCCCATACACTGGCACTTGGGAGGCAACACACTATGCGGGTATCTCTATCAGGCTGACAGAATCTCCGGTCTATTCCCCTCACTATGGGATCCCCTACGACAACCACATTACTCAACTTCCTCTTTCCGTTCTGCTCCACGGAACCAGACTCACAGGTTCAAAAGGCAGATTGTATTTTGGCTATCACCGCACAGGGAGTAGAGAATAATTAATGGAATGGTGTAGCTACCATTATAGAGGATGTTAGTGAGGCCACAACTGGAATTAGTGCACGGTTTTAATCCCCAAGCAGAATAAAATCTTAAGAGTAGCTATGGAGCCAGCCAGAGCAGTTTTTCCAGTGTAGTACGTGGGATTATTTACCAGCAGAGGTGAGATGATTTGGTCCTGAATTTAGAACATATTCACAAACGACAGGGTATTTGTGGAGCATCTTGATAGAGTATCTCTCCTCGTCAGTTAGAGAGCCACTGCGAGGGGTCGATAAGAGATGCTCATTTCAAATGGAGATGTGTGAAAATTCCCGGAATTTTATATCTTCTATTTAAATTCGTTTTGTGATCAATGAGGTATGAGGTTTGAGGTTTGATTGTACAATCTTTGGGATTCACTATCCAGAGGGTGTGAAGGCGTTTGGCTGGGTATTTTTGAGGTGGAGACAATTAATTAAAGGGAGCGAAGGGAGTGGACACATGAGCTTAGATCATACGTGTTCGTGTTGAAAAATCATAAGACACAGCGGGAGAATGTTTCCTCTTCTCTGATCTAAATGGAGGTCCCGTTATTCTGTGGGCATGTTCCCCGGTCTCTGACTACATGAAAAATTCTCTCCACGTGCACTCTTCCTCGGCTTTTCAGGATTCGAGAGCCTCCCTCATTTTTTTTTTCTAAATGGTATCGGATACAGGTCCAGAGTCTGCAAATGCTCCTCATGCGTTAAGCTTGTCAGCCTCGGAATCATTTTTATGAACCTCCTCTGGACTCTGTCCAATTCCAGCACTTTTTTCCTGAGATGAGTCCCTGCACTATTCATAATAGTCCCCGTGGTTTAACCAATGCTTTATAACGTCTCAACATTGTATCCTTAGAAATAGTCCTCTCGTAATAAATGGTAACATCATATTTACGTAACTTTAAAGGTGAATGGCCAGAATGGAGAGTAGAGGGAAAGGCGATGGGTAGTGACTTTTTTTTGCTGGAAGGAGAAATCGAAATTCATGCCTTCAGGTTTGAGCTACACAGGTGGAATATGATGTGCTTCTCTTCAACCCTGAGGCTGTCAAGTTGACCAACTCCAGCCATTGCTATTCTGCCATCATCCCTGCTAGTGTCCCCTTCCAATCAACTTTGTTGAGCTCTTCTCCCGTGCCTCCGTAGTTCCCCTCACTCCACTAATATTGATACATCTTTTTGTACCTTTCCCCTCACAAAGTGCAGGGTGAATTCTAACATGTCGTGATCACTTGGTCCACATGGTTACTTTACCATATGCTCCCTATTCAAAGTTGGTTCTTTGCACAACACCCAATCCAGAATTAACTTTTCTCTAGTGGGCACAATTACAAGCTGTTCTAAAGGAATCTCACTGGTATTTTCCAAATTCCCTCTCTTGAGATTAAGCACCAATCTGATTTTCATAATCTACCTCCACCCATCCCGCTCATGGACTGCTTGTCCCACTCCCATCGGGGCGTAGACTACGCAGCATCCTCACCAGGACTACCAGCCTCTGGGACAATAACTTTTCCAAAGCAGTAAGGCTGATAAATATCTCTACCCACTAACCCACCCTTCCACAACACCACTATTTTATAATATCGTGTCTGTCATCTTATTTGCAGGAATCCTATGCCGAGCATCATTTTATGGACTTCTTTGGGATTCACTATCCAAAGGGTGTGGAGGCGGGTGGCTGGGTATTTTTGAGGTGGAGTCAATTAATTATCAGTGAACAGTATATCAGCTGTGGATATATGTTTTTACTGTTGTGTTTTTGTGCTGCATTGGAGCCGGAGTAATAATTATTTCGATCTCATTTACACTTGTCTGCTGGAAATAGAATTAAACAACCTTGAGTCTTGAATAAACATTTCAGCAGGCTGCAGCGATACATTTCGGTCTTTCAACGTTATTGTGGCAGAAAGCCACCAGTGACAATGGAGTCCACAAATCAAGGGGACTGACAGTGGGGAGAAGCCGGAATAAGATGGTGCAGGGTGTGGGAAGAGTCCAAGCTGGTAGATGATAAGTGAATCCAGATAAGAGTGAAGGTGAGTAGGTGGGGGAGGTGGGAGATGAAGTGAGACACTGTGAGGTGGTAGGTAAAAATGCAAAGGACTGAAAACAAGGAATCTGATGGGTTAGGAGAGCGGACAATAGGGAAAAAAGGAAGTAAAAGAGGATCCAGAGGGAGACGATCCGTAGTGGAGAGAAGTGAGGAGACAGACTGTAGGAGACGGAAGTGTGTGTTCATGAAAAGAAAAGGTGGAGATAGAGATTAAAGATATCGATGTTCATGCCATCAGGTTGTAATCTACCCGGATGTAATATGACGTGTTGCTCCTCTAACCTGAGAGTGCTCTCATCGATTTAGTTAAACAATGAACCGGAAGGGAGAGTGGATTAATAATTTTCCCCTGGCATCCCTATTAAATCAATCCTCTTTTACCTTAAACTGGTGCCCTCTGGTTTTTGATTCCATAAAAGTGGGGAAAAGGACTGCACACATTCCCCATTTCTGTACATTGATGGTTTGGAGTACCTGCACAATGTCAGCCTCAATCTCCTGCACTTCAAGGTGTGAACTCCCAACATCTCTCCAGAACTCAGTTCCTCGAGTACCAGCAGCATACTGTAAATCTCCCCTGCACTCATTCCAGCTTGACGTCCTCTCTCCTATAGCAGAACGACCAAACCTGAATTCAATAATCCATGTGCAGATACCCTAACAATACCCTAACCCTAATACAATCTCACTAGCCTCTTCTACAGACCGTGAGCCATGAGATATGAGACAGAGGCTGCTCAGCCAATCGAGTCTGCTCCACCATTCCTTCGTATCCAATTGATTATCTCTCTCAACCCCATCCTCCTGCCTTCTCCCCATAATCTTTGAACATCAATTTAAAATACACTCAATGACTTGGCCTCTACTCCGTCTGTGGCAATGAATTCCAAAGATTTCCCTCTCCCTGACTACAGAAATTCCTCCTCAGCTCTGCTCTCAGTGGATGCCCTATATATTGAGGCCCTGGCCTCTGGTCCCAGACTCACACAGGGTGGGTGCATCTGCTTCATAGCCACTCTGTCGAGGCCTTTCAGTACTTAATAGGTTTCAATGAGATCCCCTCTCTTCCTTCTGGACCAGCGAGTACAGGGTCAAAGCCGTCTAACGCTCCTCATATGTTAACCCTTTCATTTCTAGAATCATTCTCGTGAATCTTCTCTGGACCCGCTCCAATACGAGTACATCTTTTTCTCAGATAGGAAGTCAGAAACTGCTCACAATGCACCAACAGCGATTTGACCAATGCGTTATAAAGCTACAGTATCACATCCTTGTTCTTATATGCTAACATTACAGTTGTCATCCTTAATCAACTCAATCTGCAAGCAAACCTTTAGGGACTCCAGCTCAAGGACTCCCAAGTACCTATAAACCTCTGATTTTTGAATTTTCTCCCATTTATTTTTTTCTCCGCCCTTATTCCTTCTACCAATTGTACATGACCATACACTTGCATGCACTGTATTTCATCTGCTACTTCGATGCCTGATCTCCAGACCTATCGAAGTCCTTCTGCAGACTCCCAATTTGCTCTAAACTACCTGTCACGTACCTATCGTTGTATCAACTGCGAAGTTCGTCACCAATGTATCAATTCTGTCAACCATATCATTCAGATTTAACATTAAAAGATGCGGTCTCAATACTAACCCCGACGGAACACCATTAGTTATCGACAGCAAAACAGAACTTCCCACATTATTCTATATCTTTCTCCCTTGTCAGTCAGCCAATCTTCGATCCATCCAAGTATCTTTCCTGTAATTCCATGAGCTGGAATGTTGTTAAACAGCCTCACATGCAGCACCTAACAAACAAAGATAACTTGCAACAAAATACAGGCCCTTCTGCCCACAAAGCTGTGCCGACCATGTCCTTACCCTAGAACTACCTAGGTTACCCATAGTCCTCTATTTTTCTAAACTCCATGTACCTATCCAGGAGACTCTTGAAAGACCATATCGTTTCCGCCTCCATCATCGCCACTGGCAGTCCATTCCACACACTCTACCCTCTACGTAAAAAAACCTATCCCTGTTATCTCCTCTGTACATACTTCCAAGCATCTTAAAACTGTGCCCTCTGGTGGCAACCATTTCAGCCTTGGGAAAAAGCCTCTGACTATCCACACAATCAATGCCTCTCATCATCTTTTACACCTCTATCATGTCACCTCTCATCTTCAGTCACTCCAAGGACAAAAGGCCAAGTTCATTCAACCTAATCTTATAAGGCATGTTCCCCAATCCAGCAACTTCCTTGTATATCCCTTCTGCACTCTTTCTATGGTTTCTACATCGTTCCTGTAGTGAGGCAACAAGAATTTAGCTAATTACTCCAAGTGGGGTCAGACCAGGGTGCTATATAGCTGCAACATTACCTCTCGGCTCTTAAGCTCAATCCCACAGAAGGCCAATGCACCATATGCCTTCTTAACCACAAAGTTAACCTGCATAGCAGCTTTGACTCAGACTCGGACCCCAAGATCCCTCTGATCCTCCACACTGCCAAGAGTCTTACCATTAATGTTATATTCTGCCATCATATTTGACCTAACAAAATGAACCACCTCACACTTACCTGGGTTGAAATCCATTTGCCATTTCTCACTCCAATTTTGCATCCCATTAATATCCAGCAGTAACCTCTGACACCCACAACACTATCCACAACACCACCAACCTTTGTGTCATCAGCAACTCTACTAACCCATCCCTCCGCTTCCTCATCCAGGTGATTTATAAAAATTCACGAAGAGTAGGGGCCCCAGAACAGATCCCTGAGGCACACCACTGGTGACCGACTCCCATGCAGAATATGACCCATCTACAACCACTCATTGCCTTCAGTGGGCAAGCCAATTCTGGATTCACAGAGCAATGTCCCCTTGGATCCCATGCCTCCTTACTTTCTCAATAAACATTGCATGGGATACCTTGTTAAAGATCACCTGAAAATCCAAGCAAATAATATCCACTGCCTCTGAGTTATCTATCGTGCCTATTATTCCAAGAGATTTGTCAGACAAGATTTCCTCTAAAGGAATCCTGCTGACTTCAGCCTACTTCATCATGTGTCCCCTATTACAGTACCTAAAAAAACAATCCTTAATACACTCTAAATTTCTTCCTGAACACTGACGTCAGACCAACTTTCCTATAATTTTCTTTCTTTTGCCTCCCTCTTTTCTTAAAGTGTGGAGTGACATTTGCAACGTTCCAGTCTGCCAGAACCGTTCCAAAATCTAGTGATTCCTGATAGATCATTACTCATTACTTCAATAGAAAACTAAGTGGGAACTTCTTCATTCAGAGGCGGGGAGAGTGTGCAACGAGCTACCAGAGCAAGTGGCATGGACGATTTCAACCTTTAAGAGAATTTTTCTTAGGTCCATGCATGAGAAGGATATAGAGGATTATGGTCCAGGTGGAAGTTGTTGGAACTCGGCAGATTAATGCTTTGGCATGGACTAGATTGGCCGAACGGCATTTTCCTGTCTTGTAGTGTTCTATGACTTTAATGCCTTCACAATCTCTTCAGTTACCTTTTTCTAAACCTTGGGGTGTTCACCTTCAGGTCCAGGAGTCTTATCTACCTTCAGGTCTTTCAACTTCCAAAACACCTATCTACTTGGTAAAAGCATGTATCCTCACGTGCCCCAGATACTCCTGAATGTTTGGAATGTATGTAATAAACTTAATGACACAATTGTAGTGGGTGACTTCAATCTGCAGGAAAATTGGGAAAGTCAGATTGGTGTGAGATCACAAGAAATGGAATGTATTGAATGCTTACGAAATGGCTTTTTAGAGCAGCTGATAGTTGAGCCTACTCGGGAACTGCTATCTTAGATTGGGTGTTGTGTAATAACCCAGATCTTATTCGGGAGGTTGATGTAAAGGAACCATTAGAAGGCAGAGATCATAATATGATTGAAATTCTACTGCAATTTGTGAGAGAGAAGCATAGATGCCATTCGTAGTATTGCAATGGAATAAAGGGAATTACAGAGGCATGAGAGAGGTGATTCCCCAGGTGGATTGGAGAAGGATACTGGTCAGGATGATGCCAGAACAGAAATGGCTGACGTTTCTGAGAATAGTTCATAATGTACAGGATAGATACGTCCCGCAGCAGTAGTTCTCAAACAGCAGGGCTAGGCTACCGTGGCTGACAAAGGAAGTTGAGGACTGTATAAAAGCCAAGGAAAGTGCATATAAGGTAGCAAAAGTGAGTAGGAAGTTAGATAATTGGGTATCTTTTAAAATCCAACAACAGGAAACTGAAAAAAGCTATAAGAAAGGGAAAGGTGAAATATGAGGGAAAACGAGACAAGAATATATGAGGAGTGACTGATATGTGCGTGGCCTAAGGTAGAAGGAGTCAGTTTTAGAAAACGTCGCACATTTTCTTTTCAACACAGTGCCATCCTACACTTGCACACTTAGTCCAGCTGTCGTGGAGCATACGGATGCCTTCTTTGTAGAAGTCGGCGTCTTGGACCCCAGAGTTGGTCGACAGCAGGGGTGATTCTCAAATTTGTGGCCTAAGGTAGAAGTAGATGAGTTACTAACTTCAAACTTTCTGCATAATCACTCAAAGTGTTGAACTGTACGTACATGTAACAAGAGCTGTATGGCCCCTTCTACTTGAGGCCACAAACATATCAATCTCGCCTCGTAAACCAGATATAATAAATGCGAAAGGGAGACGAGAGTTAAACTGAACCATTGGAAAATGAGGCTCTTGGGGTAGAAATGGGGAAGAGATGGTTAATGAACTTGATAGGTACTTTGCATCCGTCTTATCTGTGGAAGACACTAGCAGTGTGCCAGAGATCCATGATTGTCAGGGAGCAGGAGTGAGTGCCATTGCTATTACAAAGGAAAACGTGCTAGGCAAACTCATTTTCTTAAAGTGGATGTCACCTGGACCAGATGGACTACATCCCAGAGATCTGAGAGAGGTTGCTGAAGAGATAACAGATGTATTGGTCATGACCTGTCATGAATCACTTCATTCTGGCATGGTCCTGGAGGACAGGAAGATTGCAAATGTCACTCCACTCTTTCAGAAGGGAGAAAGGCAAAAGAAAGCAAATTATAGTCCAGTTAGCCTAACCTCTGTGGCTGGGAATGTGTTGGGGTCTATTAAATCAGATGAAGTTTTGGGGTACTAGGAGACTAATGATAAAGTAACTCAAAGCCAGCATAGCTTCTGTACAGGGAAATCTTACCTGACAGATCTGATAGTTATTCAAGGAAGTAATAAGCGGGATGAAGAAACGAGAGGCAGTGGATATCATTTACTTGGATTTTCAGAAGGCTTCTGACAAAGTGTCACACATGAGACTGCTTAACAGGAGAAGAAATACTGGCATGGATAGAGGAATAGCTGACAGCCAAGAGGCAGCGAGTGGGAATAAAAGGGACCTTTTCGGGTTGGCTAGCAGTAACTAGTGGTCTTCAGGGGTCAGTATTCGATCCGCTACTTTTCATATTGTTTGTCAGTGATTTGGATAATGGAATTGATGGCTTTGTGGCAAGCGGCTTTGCGGAATTGATGGCTTTGTGGATGATACAAAGATAGGTGGAAGCGTTGGTAATGCTGAGGAAGCAATGCGATTGCAGCAGAACACAGACAAATTTGAAGAATGAGCAAAAAAGTGGCAGGTGAAACACAATATTGGAAAATGTACGATAATGCATTTTGGCAAAAGTAACAATAATGAACTGTTATCTGATTGGGGAGAAGGTTCAAACAACTTAAGTACAGAAGTATATATGAGTCCTCGGGCAAGACTCTCAGAGGTTAATTTACAGGTTGAGCCAGTGGTAAAGAAGGCAATTGAGATGCTGTCATTATTTAACGTGAAGTAGAATATAAGAATATATTATATAAGCAAGGAGATAATGTCGGTAATTTATAAGACACTTCTTGGGCCACACTTTGCGTATTTGGGATCCATATCTCAGAAAATGTGTGTCGTCATTAGAGAGAGTGCATAGTATGTTCAAGAAGATTCCGGGAATGAACGGGTTAAGATATGAGGAGCGTTTGCCAGCCTTGGGTCCGTATTCCTGCACTGACCTATGTTTAATAAATGTGGGTGGGGAGATCTCACTGAAACCCACCGAATGTGGAGAGGTCTAGCTAGGGTGGATGAGGAGAGGACTTTTCGTATGGCGGGAGTAGCCATAACAGAGGGCACAGCCTCAAAACTGAGGAGCGATCTTTTATTGTAGTTAAGGGGGATTTTATTTAGTCAGGGAGCAGTGAATCTGTGGAATTCTCTGACACAGACGGCGGTGGGGGCCAAGTCTGTGGGTACATTTAAGGCAGAAGCTAATAGTTTGCTGATCAGTCAGGGCATTACAAGATATGCCGAGGAGGCAGGTGCATGGGGTTGAGTGGGAACCGGAATCAACCATGATAGAAAGCGGAGCAGACTTGATGGGGCTGAATGCCTAATTCTGCTCCTCCGTCTTATGGTCTTATACTGCTGGGGTCTTACACAGTGAAGATTGACACAAAATACTTATTACATTCAGCCGCTATATCTTTGTTCTATTTCTAACTCGCCAGCATCATCTTCCAACTCTCACCTCTCTTTTACTCTTTATATATCTGAACAACTATTGATACTTGATATTATTGGCTCACTTATCTTAATTTTTCATCTTGTATCTCCTGTTTTTTTTTAGTTGTCTCTTGTTGATTATGTTAAAAGCTTTCCAATCCTTTAACTTCCAACTATTTTCTTGCTTCTTGATATGACCCCGCTTTTGTTTTTAATCAAAAACAGGAGAAAATCTGTGGATGCTGGAAATCCAAGCAACACATACACAAAATGCTGGAGGAACCTAGGCCAGGCAGCATATATGGAAAATAGTAAACCGTCAACGTTTCGAGCCGAAACCCTTCATCAGGACAGGGAAAAAGATGAGACGTCAGAGAAAGAAGTGTGGGGGTGAAAATGTTGGAAGAAGTGGTAGGTAATAGGTGAAACTGGGAGAGGGGGAGTAGTGCAGGGGGGAAAAAAAACTTCTTAGGACATAATTTCCATAACGACTCTCAAAAGATCATTGCTGTTGCATCCACATCTCTTCAGCCACCTCTTTCAGGTATCTGTGGTGTACACTATCTGGTCCACGTGACCTACTTACCTTCAGACCTTTGTGTTTCACAAGAACCTTCTCCCAAATAACGTAACTTTACACATTCTGACCACTGACATTTGGGACTTCCATATTCCTGACAGGGTGTTCGACAGATAATAGCGATGTACAATACTTATTCAGTTCATCAGCCATCACCTTGCTCCCCCACCACATTACTACCTCACCAGCAAAATTTCTCAGTGGTCCGATATGCACTTCGGCCTCTTTAACACTATATGTTCCTGAAGAAAAATTCGGTATCCTCTTTAATATCACTGGCTAGCTCACCTATGTGTTCCATCTTAATTATTTTAGTTGCATTCTGCTGGTTTTTAAGAGCTTCTCAATCCTCTGACTTCCTAGTGATTTTTGCTCTATGCCCTGTCTTTGATTTGAAAGTTGTCTTTGGTTTCTCTTATCGGCCACAGTTTTGTCACCTTACCTTTAGAATACTACTTCCTCTTTCTGATGTATGTGTATCCTTTGCCTTCCGAATTGCTTCCAGAAATTCCAGCCAGGGCTGCTCTGTTTCCATCCCTGCCCATGTTCTTCTCAAATCAATTTTGAACAACTTTTCTCGCATGCCTCTCTAATTCACTTTATTCCACATCTGACTTTAGCTTCTCCTTCTCTAATAGTCAGGGTGAATTTGATCATATTAAGATCATTTGCCCCTAAGGGTTCTTTGAACTTAAGTGACCTAATTAATTCCAGATCATTACAACACCCAATCCAGAATAGCTGATCCCCACATGGGCTTAACCACGAGCTGCTCTAAAAAAAGCATCTTGTAGGCATCCTAGGAATTCCTCCTCTTGAGACCAACACCATCCTAATATTCCTAATCACCTGCAAAACAATCCTCCATGACCATTGTAACATTGGCCTTTTGGGACGCATTTTCTATCTCCCGTTGTAATTTGTGGACCACATACTTACCACTGTTTGGAGGACTCTATAAAATTCCCACCAAGGATTTTTTTTACATTTGCTGTTCCTTAATTCTACCCATACAGATTCTACCCCTTCCAACTCTATGCCACCTGTTGTAAAATATAATATTTTACCAACAGAGACACACAACCCCACTACCGGCTTGCTATCTGGGAAACAAGAGGACCTACAGATGCTACAAATCTAAAGCACTGCACAAAGTGCAGGAGGAGCTCAGCAGGTCAGGCAGCATCTATGAATGGAAATCAACATTTCAGGCCAAGACCCTTCATCGGGACTCTTGATACCCACGTATCTGGAATATCAAGCAACGACAATAGAAAGTAGTGCAAAATCAGGAAAACCTTTTGACAAAATTTAGTTCAAGGCTTTAAAAAAAAAACCTGCCAAACAGAGCTCAATAGTTAATAAATATAACAAAGGCAATAAACTCTTCCATCAATACCGACATTTACTTTATTTTATGAAAATATTTTGGTCCATTTCAATCAGTAAAATTTACAAAGATAAATAAGAACTGAAATTACAACTTTAGAAAAGACTATTTACACTCAAACCCACCTAGATTAACACTACCTTGGACAGAAAGAGGAAGCGGAATAACACACCTGAAAAAAATAATCACACAACAGTCAGATAAAACTAAGTATATATTTTCATCAAAACTGAACAGGATTCAAAACTCTATGTGTGTATATGCAATTGTGATAAGAAATGCACAGCAGAAAACTTAAATGAGAAGACAACTCAGAAAAATTAATCATCAATATGGAAGAAAATGTTAACCAGTGGAATGAATATGACCCTCCATGGGAGACATCCCAACGATCTGAGCAGATGAGATGGTGACAAGGAAACATTGAGCACCTGACTGAGAGTTGGAGACCTGTTCCCAGAAACAGAGGTGTTCCTTGCAGAAAATACAGGACAAAGTGGTTAACAAGAAGAAAAAAAAGATCGAAAATACATGAAATACAAACAAACAAGGCAGTAAGTGCAGAAAATGCCAAGGGAAACTAGACACAATCCAACACATTCCAAGATCCTGCAGCAGTTAACTCAACCTGATTACTTATAAAGGTACAATCAAGTGGCAAATATTATTCACCAAAATCTTGGTTTAAAATACAAACTCATTAATGCCCTCCACTACTTCATGAAGGCACCATAAATTCAATCCTGATGCAGTTTTAGAGTCAAAATCTTACAAATAATATGATACTCAATACATTATTTCAGATAGGACAATCCATCATAACCATCCAGATATAATATTACAGGATAAACAAGCAGGAACAACTCCCTCAATAGGTCAACCATTCTCAACACATAGATGTTCTTCGACCAGTGAAGCACCTCACCACAGGTATTGTCTGTGTCATCAGTCAGACAACAGAAGGATTTTCTCTGTCAATCAGCTTCAAAATGTTGCTACTCTGTCATTCATTGCCACACCCCGCTGCTGATTCCCTTCTCCTCATCATACGTTCTTACCCCGACCATCACCCAGAGCCCCAAACTCTGCCCTGTGCAGACCTGCCACCGGTTTCTGACCCTGCTTCACTGAACATCCAATTGATGGTTTCCCATTCTGCTCCCAGTCTTTAGAGTACAGAGGTGTTTACTAACAAACCTTTAGAAGCAGGGAAAAAGACCCATAATGTGAAAATGAGTCATGATTCAGGTGGTTAACTCCCAATGTCATTCTTCCTCAGCCCAGAGATTAGAGGAGCAAAGAACATCTCAGACAGAACTGTAATCAGCTCAACTTCTTCAGTCTGCAGAAAATTCAAAGGAAACCTCTTCACCCACAGAATGGTGACTATTTGGAACCCATCACATGGAGAGCGAGAGGTGAACAACAGAGGAGGATTTAAAAGGACTGTCATGGAACAGAATCACTGGCAGGGTTCAGCCGGCCTCAGTTGACTCTCTACTGCACACGAGGTGTGTTATAAATTCACTAGGTACCAAAAGCGTTTAAAATGGAACTGATTTGTCTCAGATCCATAACATTAAACTCCAGTCCCATTAAAGATGAATATGCAGCAGAGGAGACTCCTCCCATGCCCAGTGATCAGGCTGCAGAACTGGGTGTGGTGAGCAGCAGCAATAATTGCAGAGTTCAGCACCAACAGTCACTCTCGAAATTGCATTCAGCAACGGTGATGGACAAACATCCAGCATGCAGCTCATTGAAACTTTCTCCCCAGTGTGAACCCGGTAGTGTGTCACAAGTGTAACATGCCGTAAGGTTTCACTGCTCATGTAACAGCCTCTCTGTAATGTTTCTCTGCTGAGGTAATGGTTTCTCTGTAGCAGCAATGTTTAGGTTACAACTAGAGATAACAGAGTTTTGGAGTGTGGGGCTATCCAATGACAGAAATGTTCTTTCTTGTGAGTTCGGAAGAGAGAGTTTTGTGGTCTTTTGCCGGGGAGAGATGAGAAGACGTGAATAGAGAGAATGGGCCCTTTTTCTTTTTTCTTTACTTCACTACCCCTATAGTCAAAGTAAGAATTATAAAGCTCAATTGTTTAATCACATACTGTGCATTGTTTGTTATTTCGGGGTACTGATTTGTAACAGGGGACAAATTGCAAAGCATCGACCCAAACGAGATTTCTTAAATTTGGCCGGGCTGGAGGGTCTATCACCCCCTATATTAAGCTGCTAGCTGAAGGGAGTTGCATTAGGCTAGCTGACAGAGTAAATCGCTTCCCACATTAACAGCAGGTGAAAGACCTCTCCCCATTGTGAACTCAAATATGCACATCTGGTTGATTTGGCTGAGAGAATCTCTTCCCAAAGTCTGAGCAGGTGATTGGCCTCTAGCCAGTGTGAACTTGCTGATGTCTCTGTAGGTTGGATGTCTGAGTGAATCCTTTCCCACACACTGAGCAGGTGAACGGCCTCTCCCCAGTGTGAATTCTCTGATGTATCTTTAGTTGAGATGATGAAATGCATCCCTTCCCACAGACTGAGCAGGTGAACGGCCTCTCTCCAGTGTGAACTCGCTGATGTACCTTCAGTTGCGATGACTGAGTGAATCCCTTCCCACAGACCGAGCAGGTGAATGGCCTCTCCCCAGTGTGAACTCGCTGATGTACCTTCAGTTGAGATGATGAGGTGAATCCCTTCCCACAGTCCGAGCAGCTGAACGGCCGCTCCCCAGTGTGAACTGACTGGTGTGTCAGTAGCTGAGATGACCGATTGAATCCCTTGCCACAGACTGGGCAGGTGAACAGCTTTTTCCCAGTGTGAACTGACTCATGTCTCAGTAGGGAGGATGATAAAGTGAATCCCTTCCCACAGACTGAGCAGGTGAATGGCCACTCCCCAGTGTGAACTGACTGGTGTCTCAGTAGGGAGGATGATAAAGTGAAACCCTTCCCACAGAGTGAGCAGGTGAATGGCCACTCCCCGGTGTGAAGTGATTGATGTCTCAGTAGGTGAGGTGACAAAGTGAATCCCTTTCCACAGACTGAGCAGGTGAATGGCCACTCCCCGGTGTGAACTGACTGGTGTCTCAATAGAGAAGATGATAAATTGAATCCCATCCCACAGACTGAGCAGGTGAATGGCCACTCCCCGGTGTGAACTGACTGGTGTCTCAGTAGGTGAGATGACTGAGTGAATCCTTTCCCACACTCTGAGCAGGTGAATGGCCTCTCCCCGGTGTGAACTCGTTGATGTACCTTTAGTTGGGATGAGTTAGTGAATCCCTTCCCACAGACTGAGCAGGTGAATGGCCTCTCTCCAGTGTGAACTCTCTGATGTTCCTTCAGTTTAGATGATGAAATGAATCCCTTCCCACAGTCTGAGCAGGTGAACGGCCTCTCTCCAGTGTGAACTCTCTGATGTACCTTCAGTTTAGATGACCGAGTGAATCCCCTCCCACAGTCCGAGCAGGTGAACGGCCTCTCCCTGGTGTGAACTCGCTGGTGTGCCATTAGGACAGATGACTGAGTTAATACCTTCCCACAGTCTGAGCAGGTGAACAGCCACTCCCCGGTTTGAACTCACTGGTGAGCCATTAGGTCAGATGACCAAGTGAATCCTTCCCCACAATTTCAGCAGATGACCAGCCTCTGCCCGGTGTGAACTGACTGATGTGTCCACAGATGGGAAGACCGACTGAACCCCTTTTCATACACAGAACTAATGCACCTTCAGTTGAAATGACCAAAGGAATCCATTCCCACAGTCTGAGCAGATGAATGTGTTCCCCCCTGTGTAAAATGACGGGCATGCCAGTCGGTCAGATGATCGAGTGAATCCTGCCCCATAGTCTGAGCAGAAAGGATGACTGAGTGAATCCCTTGCTCCACTTCTTAAATATCTGGACAGAGACAGCAAAACTGGCGTGTTGTGTTCAAGATTCCCGTAGACAAATTCCTTGTCATTTTCAACCTGTAAAATAGATTAACAAAATCCATCAATAGGTGTAGGACAACATTTCAGATGAGATCATTTCAGTTGTTAAGGTGTGGTCTGGCATCACACTGTTACATTGAAATTCAAACTAAGTTGGAGAGAGAAATCATCTTGTAACCGGGCACAGTGCTGGTATCTGGAATGACCATTAAACTCTCTGGTGCTCTTCCTGTCTCTATAAGAATGGGGCATTTCTGCTGTCTTCAATCTGTGGCCTGGCTCAGTTTGTCTCTGGTATTATTCCCTGTTTCCACTGAGCTGCATGGATTCCTGGCCCCACAGTATCTGAAACACTCTCAGACAAATAGCCAGCAGTGCATTCCACACACCCACCACTCTCCGTAAAAAAACTTACCCCTGACATCCCCTCGGTATCTATTTCCAAGCACCTTAAAACTATGCCCCCTGGTGATAGCCATTTCAACCCTGGGGAGAAAAAAAACCTCTGGCTATCCACATAACCAATGCCCCTCCTCATCTTTACAGCTAAAAAAAAGAGGCTCTAAACATAAACAAGAAAATGAAACATTGCCTTGAGGATTTGTTAGAAGTATACACAATTATGAGGGTATAGATAGGGTAAATGCACCCACTGAGGTTGGTTAGGATGACAACAAGAGGCCATGGGTAAGTATGGAAGAAGAAAATTTAACAGGATGTTAAGGATCCGGCCTGAACACTTGGTCGAAGGGCCTCTGTTAGTAGCTCTGGGCCACAACAGCCTTTAAATTCTGCTTTCTTTCACCTGGCCATGTAGGTTTTGGCCCAGCCCCTTTCCTTTTTGGACTTTCTCCAATTACCTGCTAGTCTCCTTGCTTGCACCCACCTGTTTCTATTTTCACTCATTACCCGGTCCATTTAAACCCTGCCTTCACTCGCATTCTCTGCCAGTTCGTCCCAGCTCTGACCTGTGTCGTCCTAGCCTGTCATTGCGACTGCTGCCAACTGATTTTGCCTGATTCTGTGTTTCTGGATTTTGCCTGTTCTGGGCCCTGATTTTTGCCTGTGCGCTCTGGATCATCTGCCCTTGCCGGACTGCCTTTCCTGGGTAAGACCTCCGCCTGCCTCCTGTTTTTGAAAGACTGTTGCCCTTGTGATCCCTAATAAATCCAGGTAAAAGAGCATTCATTGGTCTGCACTTGAGTCCCACCGTAACCCGACCCAACCTGACAGAACGAACTGGCCATTATGGACTCAGCAGACCTCAACCAGGTGCGTGAGGCCCTCTCCCGACAGTTCGCCTCTATCAACCAGTCGATGGAAGAATTCTCCGCCTCTCTGGCCAGCATAGCCTCCCGGCTACAGCAGATTCAGCTGGCACTGAGCTCTAACCCACCTTCTGTTGCGGTGCCATCAGCCCCACAGACTCCAACCCTACCAGCCCGAGAGCCCCGTTTACCTCCACCTGAACTTTACAATGGTGAACCACACACCTGCAGATCCTTCCTGTCTCAATGCTCACTGGTTTTAAGGCTGCAGCCCGCTACCTTCCCCACTGATCGATCCCGTATTGCTTATGTGATCACGCTGCTGTCAGGAAGAGCAAGAGTGGGGTACGGCTGTGTGGGACAGCAAAGCCCCTTTTTGCCACATGTTTAAGGACTTTTGTGAGGAGAAGAGCCTTTGACCGTTCCCAGCAGGGGCGACAAGCAGCAAGGGAAATGTTGTGTATTTATCAGGGTAACCACTCTGTTTCGGACTACGCCATTCAGTTCCACACACTAGCCGCCACTAGCAACTGGGATTCGGCAGCCCAATCTGACGTGTTCCTCTATGGGCTTAGCGAAGAGGTTAAGGATGAACTAGCCACCCGCAACCTGCCTGCTGGCTTCCAAGAGCTGGTCGATTTGGCCATTAAGATTAACAGCTGCATAAAACAGCATCAGCAGGAGCATGATATCCGGGGTTCACGAAGAACCACCACGGGACGTCTCACATTTTCCCAGCCCGCACCCAGATCTCCTTCACCGAGTCCTCAGTCACCCCCATCCAGCCCAACGGAGCTCATGCAGATTGATCGTGCCCGTCTGTCTCCTTCGGAAAGAAGGAGGAGAGTCAGTACCAACGCCTGTCTGTAATGTGGTCAGGCTGGTCACTATGTATCTACCTGTCCCGTAAAAGCCAACGCTCACTCGTAAAGAGGGGACTACGGGCGAGCAGTATTTCCTTCCCCGGGTCCCCATCACTCGAACCCTGCTACCTGCTTTTATATTGGCTGAGGGGAGGAGACACACCGTTTCAGTTTTCATTGACTCCAGGGCTGCGGGAAACTTTATCAGTTCCAGTTTTGCGGCCAATCTCGGGGTGCTACTCTCCCACCTGAAGCAACCCCTGGAGGCCAGCGGCTTAACCGGAGTGAAAATTGCCAGGATTACCCCTCTACAGCTCCGGTGAGTCTCCTCATTTCTGGCAATCACCAGGAGAGCATTGCTTTTCATGTAATAGATTCCCCCAAAACTGAAGTTGTGTTAGGCCACCCATGGCTAGCTCAGCCCGGTCCACACATTGATTGGTCTAATAAGAGTGTTAAGCGAGTCCCTTCTGCCTAGATCATTGTCTGCGTGTTCCTCATGCTACTCTAAGTCCGGCTCCTCTGCCTACAGAAGAGTTTCCCGACCTGTCCTCTGTACCCCCAGAATATCGGGACCTAAAGCTGGTATTCAGCAAGACTCGGGCCACCACCTTACCCCCGCATCGCCCCTATGATTGCGCTATAGATCTCCTTCCGGGAACCTCGCCACCTAGGGGCCGTCTCTATTCCCTCTCTCCACCTGAAAGAGAGGCGATGGACAAGTATATCCAGGAGGCCTTGGCTGCAGGAATTATCCATCCCATTATTATCCGTCCCGAATTATCCGACACAGGAACATTTGGAAAAGCTCTTTACTGAAATGGTCGTGAGAGTGTGGAATGAGATGACAGCACAAGTAGTGAATATGAGCTCGGTTTCACCATTTAAATGAAGTTTGGATGGGAGCCTGGATGGTAGGGGTATGGAGGGCAATGGTCCCGGTGCAGGTAGTTGCATCAGACAGCTTAAATGTTTTCTTGACATTGACTGGATGGGCCAAATTCTTCTGTGACAAAGAAGCTGGCCAAACTTGTTTGGAAGGGAAAAGGTAGGAGTGAAAACAGAGCAACGATGGCTGGAGTTTCTGGGAGCAATTCAGGAGCTGAGTGATTGATACATCCCAAAGAAGTGGAAGCATGGTAAAGGAAGGAGAACACAACAGTGGATGAAATGAGAAGCCAAAGCCAACATAAAAGCCAAAGAGAGGGCAAACAAAAGAGCAAAAATTATTGGGAAGCTTTTAGAAACCAAAAGAAAAGTCAGCTGAGCTCAGGCCATGGAATTATAATATAGTAGACTTGGTGGCATCCAAAAGTCTGAGGCATTTGGAGGAAAAAAATATCCAGGGCCTCAATATCTCATGAAAACTAAGGTACCCAGCACTAGTAACATTTCAACTTTTATTTTGTCAGGCACATACAAACTCTGCACCTTCAAAACTTCACTTCTGAAGGCCTGCCACTTACCAAGTTCTCCTTTGCCAGAAATCAGCCGGTCCCAAATCACACTTGTCAGATCCTTTCTGATACCATCAAAATTGACCTTTCTCCAATTTAGTCAAGTCAAGTCCCTTTTATTATCATTTGAACCATAAACTTCTGGTACAGTACACAATAAAAATGAAACCACACTCCTACAATGTCAACCCCAGCTGATGCTGGTGTTTCTCCTGTTCAGCTGGCGTTGAGGAAGGGGCTGATCTCAGGTTTGTGTAAATTGGGGGCAGGTTGCAGTGGGAAAGGGCCGGGACCAAGCCGGACAGCTGGAGGCTCCAGGCTCTCCAGTCTTGCATCCCTAGTTTTAGTTTTGGGCCTGAGTTGGGATTGCGGGATCAGTTTGTTCTGGTTCCCCAAGCTGGGAGGGTGGATGTGGGGTGAAGGGGACCTGTCTATGTGTCAGTGTGGGGTGAATGGTAAGAAGTGTATGGGACCACTGGCGGGATGGAGGGTGGTTGGGGTACAGTGGGTTATCGGACGTAACATGACCTGGGTGGATGGGCACGGGGCAAATTAAGTTCTCAACGAGGGAGGATGTGGTTCACTGGATCAGACAGATCAGCTCGTGTGTCCTTTCAGGAGGTCACATTTCTCTCTTCATCTTAATTACTGCCTAATCTTCCTGTTAACATCAAGTTTGTTACAGAGCCCCAGAGTCTGCAAACAGATGATTGGTAGGAAGCAGAGGGTTATGTTGAGAGCCCATTTCTTGGACTCGAGTCCTGTGCTCAGTGACGTTCCCTGGGGTTACACCCATTGGTACCTGTCATCTACGTCAATAATTTGGTTGAGAAAGTACAGGATATGGGTAGAGAGTTTGCAGCAAGTTCAAACAATTACTTTTTTTTGAAAGATAGTCAGTATAAACACTCCCCTCCCTTTCCATCTCCCCATTCGGAACTGACCAAAAGCTACTTCAGAAGATGCAAGATCTTGAACTGAGTAAACACTGTGAGGGAATGGGAATGGTTTTAAAGGGCTGGGCTGCTGGAAGCACATTACCAGACATGGAGTGATTGCATCTTGGTCTGACAGAGGCATAACTGGTTCTTCTGGGCATATTCAGTCTCACTCCAACTATTTCCTACCTTCCCCTGTAGAGGTTTGAAATGTCTAAAGGACCAGTGTTTGAGTAAATAAGACTCACCAAACTTTCTCCCGACTGAATCAGTGGAATCTCCGAGTCAAAAGGGTTCTCTCCAGTTGATGCTCTCAGTCCTCAGGCTGGTTCACTCGTTGCTGTTCCCTCGTCTTCAGTCATGGTTTGCTTCCAGTTGGGATTTTTCTTCCAGTAAATCTCTCACCACTTTAACAGGAAAGATAATGAAGCACATTAACAATAAAAACGAGAACCAAACATTTCTGCTTAATGTTACTAAAAACAAAACTCACTGAAATGTAAACATAGAAGGCAAATATAATGATCTCAGTGAACAATCTTTTATTGTCCCTCACATGTCACAAAATGATATGGGAAAAGAAGGAGCCATCATTCAGTCATAATAAGACATGAGACACAGGAACAGAATTAGGTGATTCGATTCATCTGATCTGCCCTACCACTCAGCCATGGCTGATTTTTATTCCAACACCATATTCCTCCCTTCTTCCTGTAACTCTAAAACTACTTAGCAATAATGAATATATTAATCTCTGTCATAAACATACCCAAATGGCAGCCTCAACCAACCTCTGCAGCAACAAATTCCACAGATCAGACATCTTTTGGCCAAAAAAGTTTTCTCATCTCAGTTTTAAAGGGAAGCATCTTTATTCTGAGTCAGTGCTGTCAGATCACAGACTCTCCGTCTAATGGAAACATCCTCTCCATGTCCACTGTATCCAGGCTTTTCAGCATTCGGTAGGTTTACTTAACCGTACATCTCCCCACAACCCCACCGTCCCCCTGAACTCCATTGAGCACAGGTCCAGAACCATCAAATGCTCCTTGTACATAAAGCCAATCATTCCTGAGATTATTTTTGTAAACCTCATTAGCAACAACTGTACTGAACACATTTCCAGGAATAACAGACAAAATGGTGCCAGGATAATTTACAGGGGACGGTTGTGGTTTCTTTACTGTTCTACTATCACAGAACAAGCCATTTCCATTTCCAGGTTAAAACAGCTCCATTTCAGGAAATATAAACCAGTCCAGGGTGAATGTAATAAAAATAAACTGGAATTACCAGAAATGCTCATCAGGTAAGGAACAGCTATGAGGAGAGGAACAAACTTTACAATTCAGGTTAATAACGTTTCGTCTGAATGACTTCAAACATTTTCAGTTTTTAGTGCAGATTTCCAGCAACTTGAGATTCTGCTTGATTTCTACCGAGTGACAGACTGGTGACAGTGGTGGGGGGGGGGGGGGGGGCGAATTTCCAAACACAGTTCAAACACCAAACTCAAGGGTCTACTTCTGCTGTTGTAAATGCGATACAGCCCATTTACTCATAGCTTGTCCCTGTGAGGATGGAATGGGAACTCATCCTCTCCACAGATTATCAGTCATTGCTTCCAAAGGAACTCCAGAAACAAACATCTGATCCCAGACCGGAAATACTCGCTCAACACCTCATAAGCCCAAGCAGCTTGATACCCCAGGTCCATTTCACCTGGATCAAAAACTGTGATACCCCAGGACCCAACCTCACAGAGTCACACAGCAGAATCTGCCACTCACCAACCCTGAGAGTCTCACACATCGTCCCTGCATCTCACACTGGGTAGTGCAATCCGGGATTTCCCCACAACCAATGTCCAGCTGCTCAAAATCTCTGCTTCATTTCAGAAGGACGACCATCCGGCCCCATCTGTAGAAGCACTAACTAAAGTCAAAGCTAAAACACTGACAGTTCCATATGCCTGGAATGTAGATCACAGGATTATAGCCCAAGTACCAATTCTCCCAGTACTCTTTGGGGACAGTGATATGCTGCAGTGTGTCAGCCAGTCACTGTTCAAAAACTAGCACCTCCAAACCAATGCACAACAGAACTGGTACCTGATGATCCTCCAGCATTCCAGCTAACAAAAACCGATTCTGGAAATATCTCAGCAAGGCCACAGGTGCAAAAGAACACTTCACAATGAAGACAAAGGTTAAAAGAAGGATTGCTGAGAGATAACATTGAGATGGTGGGATGCAGGGTGGACTGAGGTTGACCCAGATGGTTGATGTATATTACTGAAGCGGTGGGGGGGGGGGGGGGGGGAGAGGTTAGAAGACTGGACAGAGGTTAACAAGATGAGCAGGGATCAGCAGATGGAACCAGGTGGAGAAGAGATCAAGGACAATCACTGATGATTCTCCTGCAATACACAGACACTGAATTAACAGTACACAATACTGTATAAAAGAACTTAAAATCACAAAGTCAGAACAAACAATAAGAACTTTGCCATGTATACTTTGAATCTCACCACATTTTTATCAACACACCATAGAAAGTTTCCCATCCGGACGCTTCACACTTTGCATGGTAACTCTCTGCCTGTGACTGTGAGGAACTGCAGAGACCTTTGGATACAGATCAGCACATCACAGAAACCATTCACCCCCCCCCCACCCCCCCAGACTTCCCAGTCCCTTGGTAAAGCAGGCAGTGAAATCAAAGTTCTCCACAACCTAGGACATTCTCTTTTCTCACCACACCAATCCAGAAGACAACAGCCATAAAGCTCAAGGACAAATGCAAGGAGTCATAGAAAGCGAGGCAAGTTGGGAGAAGTTAACAGGACTCAGGGGCCAACATCAGATTCCCCAACACAACATGGAGGAAGCATCACCACCCATCTGGGACTGTACGCACACCCCATGTGATCTTGCGTCACAAAGCAGAGGGCAGGGGCAGATCTGCGGTAAACAGCCTCACGTGACCAGTTGGCAGACCTCCCACTTCAACTCTGCGGAAACAGACAGAATGGGCTCCTGGGTTAAATCGTTCAATTCATATTAAGTGAAGTCTACACATTTTTAATGACGAGCTCAGATAATTGGAAAATAAATGAGTAATTGGCTTGGCCCTCAGTTCGGGGATCACGGCCAACATCGGACCTCCCCGCTTGGGATTGGTCTCAATAATCACTGATGGGAAAGTGATATCTTCATCCCACAGACAGTGATCCCCACCCCCAGCTCCCCGACCCAGGAGGCGAGGACGCTTACCCGATCCCGTAGACAATTCAAGCAGAAAGGAAAACATCGCCCATCTGGAGACTGTGAGCATGCACGAAGAGTTTGTTGCATCATCTGGAGGGTGGGGCCTCGGAAACAGACGCGCAGATGCTGCCCATTTGCAGTTAAATGGGAAGGATGAACTTAGCAGATGGCGTTTAATGTGAATAAGTGTGAGGTTATCCACTTTCGGAGTAAGAACAGGAAGGCAGATTATTATCTGAACGGTGTAGAGTTGGGTAAGGGAGAAATACAAAGAGATCTCGGATTCCTTGTTCATCAGTCACTGAAGGTGAATGAGCAAGTGCAGCAGGCAGTGAAGAAGGCTAATGGAATGTTGGCCTTTATTACAAAGGGAATTGAGTACAAGAGCAAGGAAATCCTCTTGCATTTGTACAGAGCCCTGGTGAGACCACACCTGGAGTATTGTGTACAGTTTTGGTCTCCAGGGTTAAGGAAGGACATCCTGGCTGTAGAGGAAGTGCAGCGTAGATTCACGAGGTTAATTCCTGGGATGTCTGGACTGTCTTACGCAGAGAGGTTAGAGAGACTGGGCTTGTACACGCTGGAATTAAGGAGATTGAGAGGGGATCTCATTGAAACATATAAGATTATTAAGGGATTGGACAAGATAGAGGCAGGAAATATGTTTCAGACGCTGGGAGAGTCCAGTACCAGAGGGCATGGTTTGAGAATAAGGGGTAGGTCATTTAGGACAGAGTTAAGGAAAAATTTCTTCTCCCAGAGAGTTGTGGGGGTCTGGAATGCACTGCCTCGGAAGGTAGTGGAGGCCAATTCTCTGGATGCTTTCAAGAAGGAGCTAGATAGGTATCTTATGGATAGGGGAATCAAGGGATATGGGGACAAGGCAGGAACCGGGTATTGATAGTAATTGATCAGCCATGATCTCAAAATGGCGGTGCAGGCTCGAAGGGCCGAATGGTCTACTTCTGCACCTATTGTCTATTGTCTATCTCCTCTCTCCTTCAATGTATTAGACATTTCAACCCCCAGGAAAAATATATCACTCAGAATCAGGTTTATTATCACCGGCATCTGTCATGAAATTTGTTAACTTTGCTGCAGCAGTTCAATGCAATGCATAATATAGAAGAAAATAAAACACAAAATAAAATAATAAAAATAAATAACTAAATCAATTACAGTATACGTATATCTGGGACACTTGCTCATGGTGACTTTTACAAATGACCTGGTTGAGGGAGTGAAGGGATGGGTTAGTAAATTTTCTGATAACACAAAGGTTGGAGGTGTTGTGGATAGTGCGGAGGACTGTCAGAGGTTACAACGTGTCATTGATAGGATGCAAAACTGGGCTGAGAAGTGGCAAATGGAGTTCACCCAAGATAAGTGTGAAGGGATTCATTTTGTTAAGTCAAACATGATGTCAAAATATAGCATTAATGGTAAGACGCTTGGCAGTGTGGCGGATCAGAGGGATCTTGGGGTCCGAGTCCATAGGACACTCAAAGCTGCTGTGCAGATTGACTCTGTGGTTAAGGCAGCGTACGGTGGATTGACCTTCATCGATCGTGGGATTGAGTTCAGGACCCGAGAGATAATGTTGCAGCTATATAGGATGCTGGTCACACCTCACTGTGTCCAATTCTGGTCGCCTCACTCCAGAAAGGAAGTGGAAACCATAGAACAGGTGCAGAGGAGATTTACAAGGATGCTGCCTGGATTGGGGAGCATACCTTATGAGAATAGGTTGAGTGAACTCAGCCTTTTCTCCTTGGAATGACAGAGGATGAGAGGTGACCAGGATAATGAGTGGTATTGATCGTGTGTGTAGTCAGATGCTTTTTTCCAGGGCTGAAATTGTTCCCACAGGTTTAAGGTGCTGGGGAGTAGGTACAGAGGAGATGTCCGGGGTAAGTTTTTTAATCAGAGAGTGGTGAGTGCATGGAATGGGCTGCCAGCAACGGTGGTGGTGGCGGATACGATAGGGTCTTTTAAGAGACTTTTGGATAGGTACCTGCAGACACTAGAGAAAACTAGAGAAAAACTAGCTTAGAAAAATAGAGGACCATGTGTAACCTTAGTAATTTCTAAGGTAGAAACATGTTTGGCACAACTTTGTGGGCCAAAGGGCCTGTATTGTGGTGTAGGTTTTCTATGTTTCTATGAATAGATTAAAAATCGTGCAAACAACAGAAATACTGTACTATATACTTAAAAAGTGAGGTTGTGTTCAAGCGTTCAACGTCCATTTAGCAATCAGATGGCAGAGAGGAATAAGCAGTTCCTGAATCACGGAGTGTGTGCCTTCAGGCTTCTGTACCTCCCTATCTGATGGTAACATTGAGAAAAGGGCATGCCCTGGGTGCTGGAGGTCCTTAATAATGGACACTGCCTTTCTGAGACAATGCTTCTAATCCTCTGGAAATCTTATAAACGTCTATCCAGTCTCACCCCAACCGGCACGGCTCCAGAGAAAACAGAACAGGTTTGTCCAACCTCTCGTTATACCTCACGACCTCTAATCCAGGCAATATCCTGGTCAACCTGTTCTGCACCCTTCCCAAATCCCGGACATCCTTCCTAGAATGGGGACAACCAGAACTGTATGAAACACTCCATATGTGGTCTAACTAGCTTTATATTGCTGCAACAGGTGCATCAGCTGATAAAGGCAACCACGCCATTTGCCTTCTGTGTGTGTTGTTGTTTGAATTTCCAGCTTCTGCAGATTTCCTCGTGTTTACTCTATCAATCTGTACAGTCTCTTTCAGTGAACGATGAACTTGGATTCTAAGATCCCTCTGATCATCAACACTATTCAGGGTCTTGCATTTAACAGTGTACTGTACCTTTACATTACAGCTGCCAAGATGATCATCACTAAGCAAATCTCACTGTTTTTGCAGATTTTGCAAATCCTGCTGAACTTTTATTGCTGAGTGCACAAGTACAGGAAGGTACAGGTACAGAGAAACACTGACTTGTAGCAGCATCACAGGCAAGTACATTCAGATAACACACGGAACACAAATTGTTCAATTGTTTAATTCTCTGTCAGTAACAATACAGAAATATGTTTTACTTCATCCTGCTAATAGGACCAGAACAACAGGCAACTCATCTCCGACAATTCGGTGTGAAGGAAAAGCAAACACGAGGAAATCTGCAGATGCTGGAAATTCAAGCAACACACACAAAATGCTGGTGGAACACAGCAGGCCAGGCAGCATCTATAGGAAGAAGCACTGTCGATGTTTCAGGCCAAGACCCGTCGTCAGGACTAACCGAAAGAAAAGATTGTAAGAGATTTTAAAGTAGGAGGGGGAGGGGGAAATGCGAAATGATAGAAGACTGAAGGGGAGGGGTGAAGCTGAGAGCTGGAAAGGTGATTGGCAAAAGGGATACAGAGCTGCAGAAGGGAAACGATCATGGGACAGGAGGCCTAGGGAGAAAGAAAGGGGGAGGGGAGCACCAAAATGCTGAAGGAACTCAGCAGGCTGGGCAGCATGTAGGAGAACAGTACAGTCGACTTTACGGGCCGGAATCCTTTGCCAGGACTGGAGTATAAATGGTGGGGGTTGGGGAAGGGAGAGAGAAACACAAGGTGATCGGTGAAACCTGAAGAGTGAGGGGATGAACTCTCTCAAAGTGGCAGCCTCACATCGCTTTCAGTTCTTCCAGGTGAGACGACACTTCACCTGTGAGTCAGCTGGTGTGGTATACTGCGTCCGGTGCTCCCAGTGTGGCCTTTTATATATTGGTGAGACCCGACGCAGTCTGGGAGACTGTTTTGCTGAACACCTACACTCTGTCTGCCAGAGAAAGCAGGTTCTCACAGTGGCCACATATTTTAATTCCAAGTCCAATTTCCATTCTGATATGTCTATCCATGGCCTCCTCTACTGTCAAGATGAAGCCACACTCAGGTTGGAGGAACAACACCTTATATACCTTCTGGGTAGCCTCCAACCTGATGGCATGAACATTGACTTCTCTAACTTCCGTTAATGCACCTCCTCCCTTTCTGACCCCATCCCTGATATATTTAATTTTTCCCCCTCCCTTTTATTTCTCTCTCTCTCTGCCCATCACTCTGTCTCTTCTCCATCTCCCTCTGGTGCTCACCAATATATAAAAGGCCACACCGGGAGCACCGAACGCAATATACCACACAAGCACACTCACAGGTGAAGTGTCGCCTCACCTGGAAGAACTGAAAGCGAGGTGAGGCCGCCAGTTCGAGAAAGTTCATCCCCTCCCCCTTCAGGTTTCACCGATCAACTTGTGTTTCTCTCTCCCTTCCCCAACCACCACCATTTATACTCCAGTCCTGGCGAAGGATTCCGGCCCGTAAAGTCGACTGTACTGTTTTCCTACATGCTGCCCGGCCTGCTGAGTTCCTTCAGCATTTTGGACGTGTTGCTGGGAGCTCTAGCATTTGCAGATTTTCTCTTGTTTGAACTCGGGGAAGTTAATGGAACTCACTGCCTAACATCAGACCTCCCCACTCGGGATCGGCTTCAATACTCACCGAAGCGAAATTGTTGGTGTCACCCCGCAGAGAATTATCCGTCCCGACTCCCCGTCCCATGGGGTAAGACCTCCCTCCCTTCCGATCCCACCGATCACCGATATCCGCCTTCCACAAAAAACGAAAGACACATCCGCCATTCCCGTACTGAGCATGCGCGATGTCGTCACGCGTCATCAGGCAGTGGGCGGGGCGTCGAAACTAAACCTTCAGGTGCTGCCGATCCGCGGCGAAACTGGATCACGTGACGAGTGGGGGTCTCCCACGTGACCCGATGACTGTTCCTCGCCCCTCACACTCTGCCCGACCCACCGCCGAAATTCCCCACATTATTTCATTATTTCCCGTATTATTTCAGCAACATTTTTAAATTTCCCCTCCATATCTTCCCTGTTCCTTTCCGTCCACCCCCAGGTCACAGAGTTCTCAGAGTGAGAGTTCGATTCACATCCCGGTCCAACACACAATTCAGACCCAAACAGGAAATGAGCAGGTTTCATTTAAATCAGTCTATGTTTTAGACACTAATTTCTATTCACATTCCTCTGGCCTCACTGGACAGGAACACTGTAACATCAAGTGAGAAACTGCAGGAGCAGCCCATTCAGCACCTCTAAACATAAACAAGATGGCGGCTGCTCTCCCATTTCAGCTGCATGTTTCTGCCTGATCCCCATTTCTTCGATCCCTTCGGTCTCCACACATTGCCAATCCCTGTTTTATAGTCAATAGAGAATAGATAATAGGTGCAGCAGTGGGCCATTCGGCCCTTTGAGCCAGCACCGCCTTTCACTGTGATCGTGGCTGATCATCCACAATCAGTGCCCTGTTTCTGACTTCTCCCCATATTTCTTGACTGCGCTATCTTTAAGAGCTCTATCTATTTCTTTCTTGAAAGCATCCAGAGAATTGGCCTCCAATGGCCTCTGAGGCAGAGCTTTCCACAGATCCACAACTCTCTGGGTGAAAATTTTTTTCCTCAACTCCATTTTAAATGGCCTACCCTTTATTCTTAAATTGTGGCCTCTGGTTCTGAACTCACCCAACATCGAGAACATGTTTCCTGCCTCTAGCATGTCCAATCCCTTAATAAACTTATATTTTCCAATCAGATCCTCTCTCATCCTTCTAAATTCCAGTGTATACAAGCCCAGTCACTCCAATCTTTCAACATATGACAGTCCCGCCATCCTGGGAAATAACCTTGTGAACCTACGCTGCGCTCCCTCAATAGCAAGAATGTCCTTCCTCAACTTTGGAGACCAAAACTGCACACAATACACCAGGTGTGGTCTCACCAGGGTCCTGTACAACTGCAGAAGGACCTCTTTGTACCTATACTCAACTCTCCTTGTTATGAAGGCCAACATGCCATTAGCTTTCTTCACTCTCTGCTGTACCTGCATGCTTACTTTCAGTAACTGATGAAGAAGGACACTTAGATCACGTTGTACTTCTCTTTTTTCTAACTAGACATTATTCAGATAGTAATCTGCCTTCCTGTTCTTGCCACCAAAGTCGATAACCTCACATTTATCCACATTAAAGTGCATCTGCCATGTATCTGCCCACTCACCCAACCTGTCCAAGTCACCCTGCATTCTCATAACATCCTCCTCACATTTCACACTGCCACCCAGCTTTGTGTCATCTGCAATTTGCTAAAGTTACTTTTAATCCCTTCACCTAAATCATTGATGTATATAGTAAATAGCTGCGGTCCCAGCACCGAGCCTTAGGGTAACCAACTAGTCACTGCCTGCCATTCTGAAAGGGACTCATTAATCCTTGCACTTTGTTCCTGTCTGACAACCAATTTTTTATCCATGTCAGTACCCTGCCCCCAATACCATGTGTTCTAACTTTGCCCACTAATCTCCTATGTAGAACCTTATGAAAGGCTTTCTGAAAGTCTAGGTACACTACAGTCATTGGCTCTCCCTTGTCCATTTTCATAGTTACATTCTCAAAAAATTCCAGAAGATTAGTCAAGCATTATTTCTCCTTCATAAATCCATGCTGACTCAGACTGATCCTGTTACTGCTGTCCAAATGTGCTGTTATTTCATCTTTTATAATTGACTCCAACATCTTCCCCACCACTGATGTCAGGCTTACTGGTCTATAATTCGCTGTTTTCTCTCTCCCTCCTTTCTTAAAAAGTGGGATAACATTAGCTACCCTCCAATCCACAGGAACTGATCCTGAATCTGTAGAACATTGGAAAACGATTACCAATGCATCCACGATTTCTAGAGCCACCTGCTTAAGTACCCTGGGATGCGGACTATCAGGCCCTGGGGATTTATCAGCTTTTTGACCCATCAGTCTACCCAACACCATTTTCTGCCTAATGAGAATGTCCTTCAGTTCTTCCATTACCCTAGTTCCTCTGGCCACTATTACATCTGGAAGGTTGTTTGTATGTTCCTTAGTAAAGACAGATCCAAAGTATCTGTTCAACTCGTCTGCCATTTCATTGTTCCCCATAATAATTTCACCCGTTTCTGTCCTCAAGGACCCAACTTTGATCTTAATTATTTTTTTCCTCTTCGCATACCTAAAGAAGATTTTACTATCCTCCTTAATATTCTTGGCTAGCTTACCTTTGTACTTCATCTTTTCTCCCCGTATTGCTTTTTTAGTTATCTTCTGTTGCTCTTTAAAAGTTTCCCAATCCTTTGGCTTCCCGTTCATCTTTGCTATGTTATACTTCTCTTTAATTTTTATACTGTCCTTGACTTCCCTTGTCAGCCACGGTCGCCCCTTACTTCCCTTAGAATCTTTCTTCCTCTTCGGAAGGAACTGATCCTGCACCTTCTGTGTTATGCCCAAAAATATCTGCTATTTTTGTTCCACTGCCATCCCTGCTACAGTATCTTTCCAGTCAACTTTGGCCAGCTCATCCCTCATGGCTTCATGGTCCCCTTTGTTCAACCGTAATACTGACACTTCCAATTTTCACTTCTCCCTCTGAAATTGTAGATTAAAACTTATCATATTATCGTCTCTACCTCCTAATGGTTCCTTTAGCACGAATTCCCTTATCAAATCTGGTTCATTACACAGCAATAAGTCCAGAATTGCCTTCTCCCTGGTGGGCTCCAGTACAAGCTGCTCTAAGTATCCATCTCTGAGGCACTCCACAAACTCCCTTTCTTGGGGTCCAGTACCAAGCTGATTTTCCCAGTCTACCTGTAGAATTTCTTTCCTCTTCTTCCTGATGTCATTTGTGCCGACATGCACTACCACTTCCGGCTGTTCACCCTCACCCTTGAGGATGCCCTGCAATCGGTCCGTGACGTCCTGGATCCTGTCACCAGGGAGGAAACACACCATCTTTGAATCCCGCCTGTTGCTGCAGAAACCCTTTTCTGTACCTCCCAGTTTGGAGCCTCCTACTACCATGGCTGTGCCAGACTTTTGTCTCCTTGGCTTTGCCTCAGCGCCTATTGTTGACTCGCAGACTGGCAGTGTTTTCTGTCACGACTGCTTCCAGGAGGGTGAACCTGTTATCAAGAGGCACATCCCCCCGGGGTCTCCTGTACTTCAAGCATCCATCCCTTCCTGATTGTCGCCCACCTTCTTTCTTCTGGTATCTTCGGTGTAACGATCTCGCTGTAGGTCCTGACCAGAAAACTCTCGTTTTCCCGGATGAATCTGAGGTCATCCAGTTGCTTCTCCAGTGCTCCAACACAGTCCTTCAGGAGCTGAACCTGGACACGCTTTCAACAGGTGTAGCAGCCGGAGGTACCATCAGTGTCCCTGATCTCCCACATCATGCAAGCATCACACGAAATCAGTTTACCTGTCATCTCTTCACCACCTCTCACCCTCTCCAACTGTGGCATAGTCGCTTCCCTCAGCCTCCTCGCTGAAGACTCTCGAGCCAAAGACTCACACTTTCCTCACAAGGCACTTCCCTCGACCAGGCTGCTCCCCGAGTCAAAGCCTCAAAGCTCTACTCTTTTACTGGCCCACTCACTCACTGGCCACTCCTCTTGAGCTACCCCTCTGTTTATTTCTCTGAGTTTTTCAATTTGTTTGGCCACCTGATCTCGATTGCCCAATCCGCTGCTTTCTGCTGAATCTGAGCTATTCAAATCTTGAATTGTCTAATTAACTGCTTTCTACTGAGCTATTCAAATCTTAATTGATTTGATTGCAGAGTCCAACTGCCAAAACTGCCAGAATCTCTCGAGTTAAAGCCTCAAAGCTCTATTCCTTCACTGGCCCATTCACTTCTTGGCAGCTTTCACACTGTTATGTAAGGACGATCACCGAGTCTTCACCGCCCTCTGTGGTGGAGATTTACAGATATTCACCACCCTCGGAGTGGAGACATTTCCCCTCATCTCAGTCCCAGACAGTCCACCCCCCCCCCCTTTTTAGAGACTGGGATCCCTGGTTCAACCGGTAATGATGCTATGCATTTCAATGTGTTCACCTCTCAGTCCTCGATTCTCTAAATGAAAGGGTAATCGCATTTGATCTTTTTTCATATGATGACCCCACCACTCCTGGTGATCAGTCTGGTGATTCTTCATTGCGCTCTCTATAACAAATACTCTCTAACCTCTTTGTTAATCCTCTGTGGAATTAATTTCCATCTTCTGCAGCCCCGTGTTCCCCCAACTATTCACTTCCCACCCCTCTCTATTTCCAACTTACCACCTCCCCCCTCATCTAGATCCACCTCTCACTCCCCAGCTCTTGCCCCATCCCCACCCCGCACTTCTTTTCTCTGACTACTTCTCGTCCACTCTCAGAGGGAGGGTCACGACCCGAAATGTTGACGGTCCCTTTCCCTCTACAGATGCTGCCCGACACACTGAGTTCCTATGGCAGTTTGTTCTTTGTCTATATAACCCATGTTAGTATGGGGAGCGGGATTTCCCACCATATTCCAGGTACAATCTCAACAAAGCCCAAATTGTCATTTTGCCCGGACCATTGGTCTCGCTTGCAGCTCAATAACCTGCCGGTGTTTGCCCCTCCCGCCAGTGTGGTGAATCCCTCTGCTCGCCACCACCGTGGGCTCAGACATTTCCACAGATGAGCCCCTTCTGTCCCAACCAGGACAAACATCCTGTTCCCCCCCCCCTCATACCATCTTCATCCTTTCTATAAAATCCCCCTCTCCCTCCTTGGGGAGACGACATCAAACCGACGGGCCGAGCGGTCTCCTCCTACCTCTCAGCGATACATCAGACTCCGGCCCAAGGAGACGCTTCACAAATTACCCTCAACTTCCATCGGAGAGAAATGGAAATAAATCAAAAGATGGGACATTTACTTTGTGACTTGTTCACGAGCAATTCAGTCCAGACGAGGGAGTTGACCTCACGGGGGTAACGTCCTCTCGGCGTTTCCACCTCCGCTATTGGTTGTAACCAGTGATTGACATCACTGCGCACCAATGGTAATCCCGGTGTGGGGAGTCAATGTGTGACGTCAGGCTCGTGGCGCGCCTGTGTGACGTCACTTGTGGCGGAGTGCTGGTGATTAAAAGCAGCTTAATGGACGCTTCTTATGATTTCAGTGGGACAACACCATTAATCACGGGTTTCATCACTGAATCCAGTGTTGTGAGATGTAAAGTCCCCTGTTGTGAATCCGGCTGTGCCGTGTTGTTGGTGGTGTGGGAAGCGTGGTGTTTGTCTCGACTTGGGCCCCAACACCAGAATTGCCAGCGGGGTCCACACACAGTGTATTAGTCAACAGAAAACCTCTCGACCCTGCAGCCTTTGCCTCCTGTTAAACTCAACACCCTAACAGTGTGGACAATAGTTACCCCTTCCTCACCCATCCGTTTTTATTCAGATACGTTTCCCCTTCCTTCTCAGTCTGAAGAAGGGCCTCAACTGGAAAGGTCGACTGTTGACACTTATCGAGATATGCTACATGACCCGTAGATTTCCGCCAGAATTTTGTGTGTGTTGCTCTGGACTTCCAGCATCTGCAGACTTTCTCATGTTTCTGTTACACCTCTCCGTTTTCCCTCCCGCCTTCTAATAGGTGGATGGCCTAACGAGGCTAACGAGCCTTACCAGCCCGGGTTTGGAGTCAGATCTGTCCTTCTCATAGGCTGGGTGCCAAGCAAGGCTAACGAGCCCAGCCTACCCATCTAATTATACCGCTGGACAATTGGTCGCGCCATGACGTAGCAAACCTCGGTGGAAACAGGGGACACCGACGAGAAGGTGTTGCTACGGACGCAGTAATGTAGGAGAGACCATTTGCAGTGGCCTCCTGCCTAGCAGGACAGACAGTGACCACGCGGCGATCACCACACCGGGAAAGGAGAGACAATGTATTGCGCATACACTTCCCCTGGGTGAGCGGGACATCAGGCCCAGAACTGACCCGCCCCTTGAAGAAGTCCTAGGTTTTCCACAAAGAAGAGCAACGACTAGTTCGATAAAAACAACAAGGATTCAAGAATTGCAGGCGAAGTAGATATCCGCCCACCAGGCGCAACTTGCTCAGCCCTCTTGTCCTGATAAATAGGCAGCCTTCCGCCTTGTATGCAGCAACCTCCAGCGCAAGTTTCGAGAGATACAGAACATGAGGTGGACCAACATCGCAAAGAGAACTCAGCTTTGAACTGACACCGGTGGCTACAGCGGGTTTCATGAAGCCCTGAAAGCAGTGTACGGCCCTTCACACCAGGTCCAGATTACCTTGAGCAGTGCAGACGGCCAGGCGCTCTTTACAGACAAGGCGTCCATCCTGAACTAGAGGTTGGAACATTTCCAGACTCTCTTCAGCACTAACCGCATGATCCAAGACTCAACAATTCATTGCATCCCACAACAGACAGAGAAAACAGAACTGGACAAGATTCCAACCCTAGAAGAGACAGTCAAGCCCATAGAGCAGCTGAAATGTAGCAAGGCAGCAGGAGCTGATGGAAGCCCACTAGAGATTTGGAAGCATGGGGGCCCAGCGTTACACACCGAACTCCACGAGTTCTTTGCTGCTGGGAACAAGGCGAACTACCACAAGACCTCCACGATGCAGTCATCATCACCCTCTATAAGAACAAGGGAGGAAAGTCTGACTGCTCCAACTACCAGGGGATAACTCTACTCTCCATCGCAGGGAATTCCTCGCAAGAGTACTCCTGAACATATTGGTGCCCATCATCGCAGAGGAACACCTCTCAGAGAACCAGTGTGGCTTCAGAGTCAACAGGAGCACTACTGACATGGTATTGGTTATCAGGCAGCTCCAAGAGAAATGGAGGAATCAGAACAAGGGATTTTGCCTGACGTTTGTCGACCTTACCAAAGCATTCGACACTGTGTGCAGGGAATGTCTGTGGCAAATCATGGAACGACTGGGATGCCCCCCAAAGTTCCTCAGCATGGTCATCCAACTACATGAAGATCAGCGTGGCCAAGTCAGAAACAAGAAGGACTTCTCAGAGTTCTTCCCAATAGGCAACGGTGTAAAGCAAGGCTGCGTCCTCGTGCCGACTCTCTTCACCATCTTTTTCAGCATGATGCTCGAAAGGGCCACAGAAGACCTTGAGGACGAGTACGGTATGTACACCCGATACCACGCCGATGGCAGCCTGTTCAACCTGAGGCGACTACAGTCCCACACCAAGACATTCGAGCAACTCATCTGAGAGCTACTCTTTGACGACGATGCTGCCCTTGTTGTCCACACAGAGACAGCCCCGCAACGTATAACATCCTGCTTTGCAGAGGCTGCCAAGCTCTTTGGACTGGAAGTCAGCTTGAAGAAGACAGAAGTTCTCCATCAGCCTGCACATCAGGAAGGTTACCACCCTCCCCGCATGACCATCGTCAAGTCAGAGCTGAAGACAGTCCACCAGTTCTGCTACCTGGGGTGCACCATCTCGTCAGATGCCAAGATCGACAAAGAGATTGAAAACAGACTGGCAAAGGCAAACCGCGGATTCGGCAGGCTGTGAGAAAGAGTCTGGAACAACAAGCATCTGAAGAAAGGCACAAAGGTACTGACCACCCTCCTGTACGGCTCCAGTCGTGGGTCACCTACCGTCACCACGTACGATTCCTTAAGTGTTTTCACCAATGCTGCCTCTGCACCATCCTCAGCATCCACTGTAGTGACTTGGTCACCAACGTCGAAGTCCTCGAACAGGCGGAGGTCACCAGCATCGAGGCCATGCTGATGAAGACGCAGCTGCGCTGGGCCGGGCACGTCTCCAGGATAGAGGATCGTCGCCTGCAAAAGATTGTGCTGTGTGGCGAACTCTCCACTGGCCACCGTGACAGAGGGGCACCGAAGAAGAGGTACAAGGACTCTCTGAAAAAATCCCTTTCTGCCTGTCACATTGACCATCGCCAGTGGTCTAATGTAGCTTCTGATCGCGAGGCCTAGCGACACACCTTTCAACAGTCTGTCTCCTCCTTCGAGAACGCACGCAGGGCTGGCATTGAGGACAAAAAGAGAAGGAGGAAGAACCGTGACGTAGCAGCACCAAACCCAGAACAGATTTTCCCTTGCAGCCGGAGTGGCCGGACCTGCCTGTCCCTTATTGGCTCGTCAGCCATCAGCAAGCCTGCAGCAGATGTGGGTAGTCCCCTTCCTAAATCTTTGTTCATGAAACCATGAAGTAGTATATGAAAGCAAGGAGGTAACGCTGAGCCTCTATCAGAGACTAGTCAGGCCGCCCTTGGAGTATTGTCAATAGATTTTGGCACCATATTTCAGAAAGGATGTGTTATCAGTTGAGAGAGAACAGAGGAGGTTCATGAAGCTGATTCCGCGATTGAAGGGGTTAACATATGAAGAACGTTTGACAGCGTTGGGCCTGTACTCAGTGGAATTTAGAAGAATGAAACCTACCGAAAGTTGAAATGACTGGATACTGTAGATGTGGAGAAGGTGTTTCCTGTGGTAGAATTATCCATAATTAGAGGACATAGACTCAAATTTGAGGGGTGACGCATTAGAACAGAGGTGAAAATGAGATTATTCAGATAAAGCGTAGTAAATCTCTGGAATACATTGGCACAGACTGCAGGGGAGACCACGTGCTTGTGTATATTTACGGCGGAATTTGATCGTTTCCAGGTCGTTCAAGACATAGAAACAGAGAAAACCTACAACACAAAACAATCCCTTCGGACCACAATGCTGTGCAGAACATGTACTTACTTTAGAAACTACCTAGGGTTGCCCATAAACCTCTAATCTTCTATGCTCCATACACCTATCCAGGTGTCTCTTTAAAATACCCTTTAGTATCAGCTCCAAAACCGTCGCTGGCAGGCTATTCCATGCATTCACCACTCTCTGTGTAACAAACTTACTCCTGACATCTCCTCTGTAACTACTTCTCAGCACCTTAAAACTGTGCCTCTTGTGCTAGCTAGTTCAACCCTGGGAGAAAAACTTCTGATTATCCACACGATCAGTGCCTTTCATTATCTTATATGCCACTATCAGCTCACCTCTCATCCTACGTCATTGCAAGGAGAAAGGGCTTTTTCACTCAACCTATTCTCATAAGGCATGCCCCCTCAATCCAGGCAATTGCTTGTAAATCTCCTCTGACCCTTATTTTTATATAGTTTCCAAGTCTTTCCTGCATGGCGATCAGAACTGAGCACCATACTCTAAGAGGGGTCTGACCAAGATCCTATATAGCTGCAACAAATCCTATCGGCTCCGAAACTCAGTCCCACGGTTGATGAAGGCCAATGCACCGTATGCCTTCGGAACCACAGAGTCAACCTGCGCAGAAGCTTTGAGTTTCCTATTGACTCGGACCCTAAGATCCCTCTGATCCTTCACACTGCGAAGAGTCTTACCATTAATACTATACTCTGCCATCATATTAGACCTACGAATATGAACCAGCTCTCACTTATCTGGGTTGTACTTCATCTACAGCTTCTCGGTGCAGATTAGCATCCTATCAATGTCCCGCTGTAACCTCTGGCAACCATCCACAATATCCACAACACCCCCGATCTTCGAGTTATCAACAATTTTACTAACCCATCCCTCCACTTCCTCACCTAGGTCATTTATAAAATTCACGAAGAGTACGGGTCCCAGAACAGATCCCTGAGGCACACCACTGTTTACATACCTCCATGCAGAATGTGACCCGTCTGCAACCACACTTTGCCATCTATGGGCATGTCCGTTCTGGGTTCACAAAGCAGGTCCCCAGAGATCGCATGACTCCTTACTTTTTCAATACACCTCGCATGGGATACCTGATCAAATGTTTTGCTGAAATTCATATACACTAAAACTACTGCTCTACATCAACGGAAATGGCGAGAAAGCAGTTGTATTTGGTTGAGTGGGGTTCGGGATCGGACACGATGGGATGGTTGAGCAGCCTTGATAGGCTGAACGGCCTAATTCTGCTCTTATGTCGCATCTAGCCCATAAAATCTTCACTTTAAGGTGTGTGTGTGTGTGTGTGTGTGTGTGTGTGTGTGTGTGTGTGTGTGTGTTAATCTTGGTTTGTGGCGTTGTCGATTGGTTAGAAATGATATAGTAGGATATATCTCCTTGTTATTGTACCTTCAGAGAACAAATAATAAGGGACACTGCACTGCTAATGATACAACTCTTAACAGTTTGATGTACAGCGGATTCTTAGGTCCAAGTCTGTATCTTCCTCAAAGCGACAGACTGTACAGGATGATGAGCTGGTGAAGAGGGCATATATCATGAAGGGCTTTATTAGTCGAAACACTGAGCTGAACAATCAGGAAGTCAAACTACAGCTTTATGAATATGTGGTTAGCTTGCATCTGAAATACTCCATTCGATTCTGCTCGTCCCAGTATAGCACAGATGTGGGGGCCCTGGAGAGGGTGCAGTAGTGGTTTCCCAGAATGCAGCGGGATGAGGGGCTTCTGCGCCATTGTCCAACTATTTTATTATCGACAGGTATGCTGATGTACACTGATGTAACTCAAGTTGTTTTCTCCGAATTAGGCAAGGGTGATGTGACTCCCGACATCAGTTTATAAGATTGGGAGATTCATAGATAGGGTAGAGAACAGGTGTCATTCTCCCAGGGATAAAAAAAGATATAATATCAGAGGCCACGTGCTTCAGTTCAGAGCGGTAAGTTCAAATGGCATGTGGGGCACGAAAGGAGACCCAGGGAAAATGAAAGTGACCACTGCAACCAATCTGTTTATTTTATGCCTTTCCATACACTGTCTACATGTTTGCTTCACTATCCCTCGTTGACAATTCGGAGGCTTTTAGTACAGCCCCTCACAGTCATGACTTACTGTCCGTTACGCCGCTGGCGCTTAGAGCAGCGAGGATGGTCCTTCATCTCAGCCTGCTCTTGGTCACACAGATATAGAACGATTATTCATTACTGTTTCCGTAAATTTTTGACTAGTATTGGTTGTTGGCCTTGAGCTGAACCTCCCAACCTGAACAACCGGAGGACACTCTTAGTCTGGCCTCTACCTTTTGCCTGTTTAGCATGGGTGACCTTCAAGAGTCAGAACACAAACCCCTGACGTCAGCACCATAGATCCACGAGGCATTGAAGCACGGAAGCGTCTAAACGCCGTGGAGTATCACAAATATTGCATCATCCCTATTCCTAAACAAGAACAATTCGTTGGCATGAAATCTGCACCATGGCTGATCATCCTGAGGAGGCAACATCGACTTCTTCTTCATGGCTACTGCCTAACCTGCTGATCTTCTCCAATAATTTGTGTGTTACGTTCCGTACTCAACTGTTCCACGCATATTGCCATATTGTATGAAGCCTCAAGCCTCTCATTAACACTCCACAGGAAGTCGTACTCCACTGTTCCACCCATATTGACACATTCTATGAAGCCCGAAGTCTCTCATTAATATTGCATAGGCGGCCAGGAACGATCCCAGTTGAGCTCCGCAATTACATTTCTCAAGCAGGAAAATTTAGTCCTTTACACAAATAACATTGCTTTCAAACCATGCTAAAACACTTCCACAATTTATTTGTTTTATTTTGTATGTTTCTTTGTGTACCTACATCTTATATGGAGCCCTGAAGTCGATACGGCTATTGGGAATTTGAGAACATGTTGATAGGCTGCACCTTATTAGCCCTCCCGCCTATATCCTGAAAGATATGCAGCAGGGGTGGGGTAATTGATTGTATCCATGACTGGCAGTGTTTTACTTATTTCTGCCCCTGCAGTGCTGTGATTGGACTCGGGTGTAAGAGTGAACAACAGGGGTAAGAGTTTCCACTGCTCAGCACGTTGAGTTATATATGTCTGTGCCCCTTTAGCGACAGATTGGGTTTGTACAGTGTCCCGCACACACTCTCTCTCCTCTGTTATTCAAAGCCATTGTGGAACATGACATCAGCCTGCTCACCCTGCCTGTGCTTACTCCGAGTCACGCTGAGCTCTGACACGCAACATCCTGCCGTCGCAGTTTTGGCCACAGCTACAGAGATGTGTGCTAACGGATTTCCCATCATTACTGCCCAAAGAGAGCACAGAACATAGCCCCCCTCGCCTCACCGCGTCTGTGCTGAACACTCAGCAAAATAAAACGAAGTCTCTTCTGCTTGTTGGTACAATATGTCCGTCCCTTCACTACGTATTCATGTGTTTATCTGAAGGCTTTGAATTTGCACTATAAATGCTTCGACTACTTCCCCTTGGAAGCGCGTTCCAGGCACACATCTCTATCAACCTAAAGAAATGCTCTCGTTCTGCATATCTTTAAACTTGCCCTCCCTCTCACCTGAAAGCCGTGCCTTCCACTATTGGACATTTGTTACCGGTGAAATATATGCTGACTGTCTACCCCTTCTACGTCTCTCATGTTTTATAACGTTCTGTCAGGCCACTCCTCGGCCGGCTAGTCACCTAGAAAAACAGCCTCCGCCCATCCATTTTTTTTCCCTTGTAACTCATGCCCTCTTGTCCGGGCAAGATCGAAGTGAAACTGTTGTGCACCATCTCCAGATTAATTACATCTTTCCTACTGCGTGGTGACCAGAACTGCACACGGTGATCCAAATGCGACCTAATGAGTAAATTGTACAACTATTACACGGTACTCCAACACCTCCGGTGCCTGTATGATGAAGGCAAATATATCGCACACACCCTTCACCATCTGGTTTTGAAGGCAAAGGGCAGAGGAACGTTCCTTTAGAACAGAGATGGAGAGGGATTTCTTTAGTCTGCGGATGGTGAATCTGATTTGTTGGAGCTGTTGGAATCATGAGACTTACGGGTACACAATCAGATCTCTCTTTAAAAATTTAAATTGGTTGTTACTTTCACCTGAAGTACTAAAGGCACAGGAAATACAAGACGGCAACTAAACTGTCCGTTCCTGTCCGCTTCAATGTTGCTAACAGTATTATATTTGACCTGTAACTGAAGGAGAAAGCATTTGTTTTCCAAAAAAAGAATAGTATATCGATGAAAATTATGCTTCACACTTCAAGCATTACGAAATAGTGGCCATAAATAGTTGACACTGCTTGGTCATTCAGTGGATTGTGTCCAATGTGACTAATTGGAGCACTAACTGTTTTAACCGTGGTACTGCATCGTGTATAAGAACTGTTTGAATCGGTGCCTCCAGGAAGATGGGACAATTTGTACAAAAGATCGCTGCTTCAGGCAGAAAATGGGATATTCCACAATTCACAACATCGTCAGAACTTACAACCCGTTGCTTGTCCTAGGTAATGTAATGTCTTTGTATTACGCTCTGAGAGTAGTAGAGTAACTGTATCTTGATGCCCAAGGTGTCCATCTTGTCCAGTGCATCTTTTCTGCTATTGGACGATGAAAAGAAAACTTCGCTGTTGATTTAGATTCGAAATGTAATTCGCGTTAATGGAATGGTTCAATTCTGCATGGGGGATATGATTGTGGTGTTTGATACATTTATATAACTATTGTCGTATTGACATAACTATATAGTACCCCGTTGTAATATTGTTAACACAATTGAATGCCAGAAACGTTAAATATGCTTACTAAACGCGCATACAGGAAAACACCACGTTCACAATGCTGGCGGAACTCAATAGGTCAGGCAGCATCTCCGGAGTGGAGTAGATATTCGACGTTTCATCTCGAGATCCTTCACGATGATTTCTTGAGTACACGTTGCAAATACACTGCTTCAGGGGGAAAAAAACTCTCAGAAACAGCAATAACACACCAGGCCCTGTCACCGCTGAGTCCGCTCTGGGTCAGGATATTTTTTTCCGGCAGTCCTGGCACAGTTCTTCTCATAATACCGTGACATTTTATTGAAGGGATGAGGAGACGCGTTACTTCGCATGTTTTGCTAAATTCCAAGTATCATCAGTTGTTCTCCTCTCCACGTAAAATGAATTATTCATCTTCTGTCATCATAAACTGAGGGAATTAAAAATACATGGTTTCTATCTCTGTGATTTCGGTTTAAAGCACAAAGCAATACACAAGCTATGCAGTGTTACTCAGTGACAGAAAGAAATGCTAATATCATTGCACGCCGTTTTAAAATTGCAATTACATTGCAGAAAATATTGCCAACCTTTCAGATACCTTAATCATGTATATTTCAGCCATGTTGCCATTCGATGCTCAATCAATAAACTTACTCTTTCTCATGGGTCCTCTCCGATAGTGGAGAAGACGCAGTCATGAAAATACAATATGGTTTTTAAGAGTCGTTCTGCTTGTCAATTATTTACACATGTTTCTCCAAACAAGAATAGGTAACTGATAGTAATTGTTTGTTTTAATATAATTTTTTTGTAATATAGTTTGTTTCAGTTAACTTAACAGCGGTTGTGATCGTGTCCCGCGGGAAATGCGGGTCTGTCCAAACGTATCACTCTCTACCAGGTGGACATGGCGGCAACCGATCTGATGGTGGTCATCGTTCTTATTTTATTACAGAGGATAAATTATAGTTATTTGTTTGCTACTTTCTTGCTCGTAACTCCGACGTTCTCTGTGCTCCCCTGAGTATCACAGCCGGGGTTAGTTCCAGGCAGCCAGCCAACTCCGTTTGGTTGACGGTTGCTTTCACGTTCGCTCTCTGCGTTGCCATCTGCTGTCAGAAGTTGCAGAGCCGATATTGTACCGAGGGAACAGCGACTCTGGTGGCCGCGACAGTGAGTGCAGCGTGTTATGCCAAGGCCATTTCATTATACTTAGCAGTGGATCGACGGCGATGTAACGTCGTAGCTGAATACTTCACGTCACCCCTTTGGAAAGCCTACGAGACAGCATCACAATACAGTTATTGCCAATCTGTTTAATCCTGACCTTTAATGTTTCAACCGTCAAACAGATTATAGCGACAATTACAGTTTGTCGGGTAATTCGGAAAGGCAGTGAAAATCGGAATGATCCCGAAGTAGCAAACCGGAGAAAGTCACCGGTTCTGTAGTTCGCTATTTCGGCCATTTTTATATTACTTTGGATACCGTATGTCGTACATTCTATGAAATGGCAACTTCAGATCTATTTCTACACATACAGATATTTCAGCAACCCGACCTATATCCTGCAGCAATGCGGATTTATGTGTCTTTCCTCAGTACCTGCACCAACACGTGTATCTATGGACTGACACAGAGGAAATTCAGGGAGGATCTGAAGAATGGAGAGAAGTACCTGTCTGTGGCTACGGGGCAAATTTGCAATAAAACGTGAATACAATTATTCTTTCTTGCAACTTCAGAGCAATTATTTCGAAATGTATTTGATTTGAGCTTCAAGCGACCACTCTTTTGGGATCTCACTGCTCAACTGATTAGTTTTAATCGGGGAAAGTTATTTATCAGATTAATCAACAAGGATTAATTTATTATCTTTACGGAAGCATTGTTGACTAAGATATCATGAAGTTTCAGTGTACTGTTGTTGATTACAAGATATCTAAATTATGAAAAGGAATTAATATGTTTGCTTCAGTAAACACACTGTTGAAAATCTCCACATGATTTTAAACACATACCTAATATATAAAAATATAAATCCCTGTTTAATGTGAAAATTATCAAGTTATGAAATTTTTTACCTCATTACAAATTTGTTATTTTATTTTATTATCTCCGAGTTATTTGGTTTTCCTTTCCCCCAGTGCCTGAATGGTCGGGAGTAACGGAGTTACAAAGGTTCCATTATCATTACCATTCACGAATGTGAGGTGATTAGCTGGGCCTTTCTCATTCCACTTAGGTGCTGCTGACGGCTTTGATGTTAATTAACGCGAGCTACTCGTGCGCTGTTATATTTTGATAATAAAAGCTAGAACTGTGTTTCTTTGCAAAATTATCCAGAAGACCATAAGATTTTGGAGTCAAAATTAGACGATTTGGTCCACCGAGTCTGCTCTACTATTTCATCATGACTGATTCAAATTTCCTCTCAAACCCAATTTACAGCCTACTTCCTGTATCCCTTCATGCCCTGATCAACCAAGAATCTCATAACCTCTGCCTGAAATATACAGGAAGTCTTGGCTTACCCAGCCACCTGTGGCAATGAATTTCAAAATTCACCACTCTGCACCTTAGGACATCCTTCCTCATTTTCGTTCTAAAAGAACCCCCTCTGTTCTGAGGCTGTGTGCTTTGGTCGTAAAATCTCCCTTTCCTCCTTCTCCATCTCTTTGTTCATTTTCCATTCCGGATTTACTCTTGCCCCCCGCCCCCTCCTTCTCGTCCACTGCCTATCGACTCTTTAGTCTTCTCCACCTTCCCTTCCTCCCATGGTCTACTGCCCTCTCCTATCGGATTTCTTCTTCTTCAGCCCTTTGCCTTTTACACCTATCACCTCCCAGCTTTTAAGTAGATCCAAATCTTCAATCCACCTGCATTCTCCGCTAACCTGTCTTCACCTATTACCCTCCTCCTCCATTGGCCTCACTGACATGATGCAATTGTAAAGTAATGTAAAGGGTGACAAATGACACAAGTTGATCGCCACAGAAACTGTTTTACGTAACTCACAAGCTCACGCTTTGTCTGGGAACTACAAATCCCGTCGCTCACCGGGCAAGATGGCCCGCCGCTTTATTTTGAACTACAGCTCCTGTCGGTACTGCGCTCAGTCGGCGGAACCTGCCGCACGTGCGGGGCCGAGGGGTCACATGGGATTTGTAGTCTAAATTCTCGCTTCCTCACTCGCTCCCAGCTTCAGCATTCTTTCGTAGACGACATAGAGCCAGCGGACAAACTCATCGAATCCCCGAAGGAGAAACTCGGCCGTACTTGTGGACGCATTGGTCGGCGACGATTGACTGCAGCAACTCACTGAACTCCACCATGGGGATGGAAGCTGAAGGCAAAAGAGGAGGGTCTGATCATGAACGTGTATTTCCATCCGGACTATCGTAGCTCAGATTCACATCTTTTCCTTGCTGTGACTGGCTGAGGTGCTGGTTGGTCAAATGAGAGATCATACGATGATTAGTTAATATGAACGTCAGTCATGGAGAGTGAACTTGCAAAAAATTAAAGGATCACAAGTCAGGTAACAAGCGCTAACGTCAGTGGAGATACGCCGGCATCATATTTCTGTTACTGAATATACTTTACTGTGTGTGTGTGTGTGTGTGTGTGTGTGTGTGTGTGTGTGTGTGTGTGTGTGTGTGTGTGTGTGTGTGTGTGTGTGTGTGTGTGTGTGTGTGTGTGTGTGTGTGTGTGTGTGTGTGTGTGTGTGTGTGTGTACGCGCGGTGAACTACATATACCTATCTGGACATGCCCCCCCCCCCCCGCTGACTGCTCCTGTGGCCCCTCCCACGGACCCCGGTATAAAGACTATTGGAGACACAGCCCCGGCCTCAGTCTCCAGGATGTAGTGTGGTGGTCATTTGCTGCTTGTTCTTTCTTCCAGCCAATAAAAGCCTATATCTCGCCTCACGTCTCCGAGATTTATTGATGGTGCATCAGTGTCTGTGCGTGCGTGCGCGCGCGCTGCTGGTGGCACTGTTTCTGTGTATTTATGTGTGTCAATGTTGGAACATTTGTTTGTTTTTTGTGCATGTATCTCTTTCTGTTTGTGCGTGACCATGCGCGTTTCTGTGTAGTGTGTTTGTGTGTGTCTGTTTGTGATTCTGTGCGTTTGATTGTTTGTTTGTGAGTATGAGGGTTTGTGTGTTTATGCGTTTGTGTCAGTGCGTTTCCATTTTTTTTGTTTTTATACTTGTGTGGGTATGTTTGTCTATTTATATGAGTGTTTTTGTGTATATGTGTGCGCGATTCTGTGAGCTTTTCAAAGCGAGTGAAATGTTGTGTATGTGAGATTGTGTGTGTGTTTGTGTGTGTAATATTTCGTGCGTGTCCTACTTAGTGCGTGTATCTTTTTGAGCGTTTGCATGTTTCTCTGAATACTAGTGTCTGTGTGCACTTGTGTGTGTGTGTGTGTGTGTGTGTGTGTGTGTGTGTGTGTGTGTGTGTAAGCGCGCACGCGCGTGTGTATGTGTGTTCGTATATGCTTGTTGTGCGTCTGTATGTGTTTGGTTTTATGTGTGAATCAGAAAGCCAGATGTGAAAGTGTCGTTGCATTTGTGTGCATGGGTGTTTCTATCAATACGCATGTGGGTGCTGTCTGTATGTTGTTAGGCATGTTTGTGTGTGTGTTGTTGTGTTTGCTTGTATCTCTATGTGCGTTGGTTTTTCTCTGCTTCTGTCTTGTGTCTCTCTATGTGTGTTAATATGCGTGAATGTGGTTTTGTTTCTGTGTCGGTAGACGCATCGTCTCTGCCTGCTCCAGCCCAACTTAATTCGTATCCATTTAGCACGAAATCATTTTACCACCTTGGTTTCGTACATTACATCCACATCCACATGCTCTTGATCTCTTCAGCAACTTTAAAATCCATGACCATGATCGCCTTATTTTGACCATGGACGTCCCGCACCTATAGAATTTAATCCACAATGAAGAAGGCCTTAAATCTCTTTGCTTCCTTCCCGGCAACAGACCAAACCGGTTCCCTTCCAACTACACTTTACCTAGAGTCATGGAGCACTAAAACAGAGAAACAGATAATTTTCCCCATTTAGTCCATTCCAAAATATTATTCCGCCGAGTCCGCACCTTCATGTTAGCCCTCAGTAACCCTCTCATCCATGCACTTATCCAAACTTTTCTTCAATGTAATCAAACCCAGATCCAGAACCTCTGGATAACGTTGATAGCCTTACTTTCTGACTACTAAACACCCAATCATGTGTTATCCACAAGCTTGCTGATCCGGTTTATCACATTATCATCCCGATCATTGATATTGATGACAAACAACAACCCAGCACAGATCCATGCGGTATACTATTAGTCACCGGCCTTCAGTCGGAGAGGTAACCATCTATTCCCACTCTCTGGCTTCCCCAATTTACTACCTCATTCTGAATGCCAAGCGACTGAACCTGCTGAACCAACCTCCCATGTGGAACCTTGTTAATGGCCTTGCTAAATAACACGTAGAACACATCCACTGCCTTTCTGACTTCAGAGGGTAGCTCCCTCGAAAAACTACATAAGATAATTTGAACAACTCGCACCACGCAGAAATGCACGCTGACTATCACTAATCAGTCCCTGGCTATCTTAATATTCTATACCTGGATCCATCTTGGGTGCCAGCCTACAAAGTACCAACGACATCTTCAAGAAGCGGTGTCTCAGAAAGGCAGCGTCTATTATTAAACTCAAATCTGTTTGAAAGTGCCACACAGGTCGATAAGGTGGTTAAGAAGGCTTATGGAATGCTGATGTAGTCGAGACATTGCGTTCAAAAGCCAGGAAATTATGCTGTATATTTGTTAAACACTGGTTAGGTCACATCTCCAATATTGCATACAGTTCTGCTCACCACAGTATAGGAAAAATGCAGAGGTCTTGGGGAGGGTGCCGAAAAGATTTACCAGGATGTTGCCTCGTTTCAAGGGCATTTGCTACCATGACATTCTGGTTGCTTCTTCTGGAGTGTTGGAGGCTGAGGGAAGATTCACTGTGACACAGCCCTGCTACTTTGATCCGGCCCATGCCTTTCAATAACCCAGTCCAGCATCACCTGGCTTAATTAACAGGATGCGCATTGAGAGAACAAGAATATAGAACATAGAATAGTACAGCACAGTACAGGCCCTTCAGCCACAATGTTGTGCCCACCCTTAAACCTTGCCTCCCACATAAACCCCCACCTTAAAATTCCTCCATATACCTGTCTAGTAGTCTATTAAATTTCACTAGTGTATCTACCTCCACCACTAACTCAGGCAGTTCATTCCACGCACCAACCATTCTCTGAGTAAAAAAACCTTCCTCTAATATCTCCCTTGAACCTCCCACCCCTTTGCTTACAGAAATGTTAGAGATTTATAAGAGAGACAGCATGGACAGAGTGTATCTGTTTTCCAGGGTTGAAATGTCTAATGACAGTGGGCATGCATTGAAAGCGAGAGGGGTTAGGGTCAAGAAGCATGTGAGGGTAGGTTATTTTACTCAGAGATTTGTGGGTGACTGCAATGTCCTGCCTGGTATAGTCGTGGAGTCAAATACATTAGAGGTTTTGCAGACACGTTTTGAATAGGCGCAGGGCTGTCAGGAAGATGGAGGGACACGGTGCGGGTAGGATTAATATGGGGGGGGGGGCGTAATTTGCTTTTTAGGAGATTCGGAATAAATCTATAGTCCAAACAGCCTGTTCCTATGTTGTACTCCTCCATGCTCCATGAGTCCAGTAAAGCATAAAGCTTTTGTCTATTCCCGCCTACTCACCACAAAGTAATAGTTATGTTTTAATTATGCAGGCAACGGGAAAATAATCCCTCTTGTGCTTCCTTGATTTTGCCACAAGAGATTCAGTGTCGATCAACCCTGCCACTTTGACTGGTCGACGCCTTCATTAAATTAGTTCAGCATTTGCCATTATTGGGATCTTCCGCCTCCTCACACAAATGTTAACATTTATGATTATGAATATGCACATTTATGGGGCTACTACTTGTGATTGATGTGGGCATCATGCTGGATTATAGGGAATGAGTGCTGAGGTGTGGGATAAAGTTTAAGGAAGTGTGTAGGTGTTAGCATAAGTGTTAGTTTAGGGGTAGGGTTGGATATGGAGATGCAGCCATTCAGCCGAGAGAGAGGGGAGTGAAAGTGTCCTCGTGATCAATCAGCTTATTCATAGGGCTGTGGCCCAGGTTATGTTGAGCCATGCCACTTTGATATGGTCCATGCCTTCATTTGTCTTTATTTGTCTTTATTGGTTCTTCCTCCTCCTTACATGGCTAATTGACGTGTGTCAATGTTTAGTGGTGAAGTGTGCCGCCATAGGACCATAGGATGAGGTATGAGTGTAGGGTTGGTGGATGTATATGTGGGGCTGGGAGACACGGTTGTGTGATTTAGTGTGGTGAGGTATGTTAGGCTGTGGTAGATAATGTTGTGGAGCCACTTTAACCAGGCCCATGCCCTTCATTAAGGTGGCCCAACACTACTTGGCTTAATGAGCCGGGTATACACTGTGACACCTCATCAGTAATGCAACCTGTGGTCATTTGGTGTTTCAGGTATTTAATCATTAGATACCTTCAGCCAGGTGACAAAGGCAGAGTTGATCAGTCCCGGCTTGTGTTATTGCAATGGAGAAAGCTAGTGAAATCCATGTTAGTTTGACAGCTTTGGTATCTTAGACCTCTTTATTTGGTTTTATTTAGCTACATGGGGAATAGAATTTTTTTGAGGCCTATTTATGAGGCTTCATCTCAAAATAAGATATAATTTCACTACTTTAAATTTAGACCGGCTATTATTTTGCATCTGGGAACCTGGAATAGATTGGGTTATATTAATAGGATTTACTGGAGATTCAATGCCACTCCACCCTGTCACTTTGACTTTTGTGTCATTGTTTGGTTAGGTTAACATTATGCAGAGTGGGAAAATCATCACTCTTGTGCTAGTTGAACTGGTCACTGGAGATACAGTATCACGCAGCCCTGCTGCTTTGCTCTGGCACACGCCTTCATTAAACAGCCCCCACAATTGCCTTTATTGGGACCTTCCTCCTTCTTACACAAATCTTAAACTTTATTATTATGAAAATGCTTTTATGATGGGATTACTACTTATGATTGAAGCCGAGTGATGTTGCATTGTAGGGAATGAGTGCTGCTCTGTGGGGCATTCAGCTAAGTGTTTCTGGTGGTGTGGTGTGGGCCAGTGTTGGTATGGTTGAGCTTATGCAGGCTCTGGTAAAAACATCTCTCTTGTGTATCTTGACCTCATCACTCGATTTAGTGGGACACAACCCTGCTACTTGGATCTAGCCCATGCCTTTCATGAACCTGGTATAACACAACTTGACTTAATTAATCGTCTGTGTACTGGGGCCTATTATTAATAATGTAAATGGGAATCTTTGTGTTTTCGTGTCTTTAATTGCCAGACACCCTTTCCCAGATAACTCAGCCAAGGTTGATCAGGCCCAGCCTGCCTGCACACCCATGTACCAAGATAATAAAAGCCATGTCATTTCGAGGGTTCAGGTGGTTTAGATCTCTTTACTTAGCTTTGTTGTGACCATTTGGAGAGTAGAAGTTATGAGGCTTCTTCTCAAACTAAGTGAGATGTGACTTCCCTGCTTTTGATTTACACTGATCTTTATTCTACATCTGGGCGCAGAGAATTGCATGGATTAAGTTAACAGAGTTTACTGGAGATTCAGTGTCACTCCACCTTATCACTTTGGGTTTTGTGGTGACCTGTTTTCTGTGCTCCCAGCTTGTGTTTAACTTATTGGTTTCCTGTCTTTCTTGATATCACATCTTTTTCATTGACATTTCGTAAACCGGGAAAATGAAAGGTATGTTAGTGATAGGTCAGGTTGCGATTATGCTGGCAGTGGGTAAATCATCCGTTTTGTGCTTCTTGATCTCTTTACTCGAGATTCAGTAGCGTCATCATCCTAGTGGCCATCGTTGGAGTGGACTGAGGCAGAGTGGGACGGCTTTGGCTCAATCAGGGTTTGGCAGGGACAGGCAGAGGCGAGGTTTGAACGGGGCACGACTGCACAAGCACATGAAAGCTGGCGTCTGAGATCAGCGGGAGAATTTTAAAAAGTGAGCAGAGGCTGAGGACTAGGGTCACTCCAATTGAGGTAAGGCCGGGTAAGTTCCTTTAAATAATCTAAATACTTTAGTTGTAGATAATGGAGGGAACAGTTAGGGCAGTTGAGTGCTCCGTTTGCAGTATGTTGGAAGTCAGGGCGAGCACAATTGTCCCTGATGATTACACCTGCAAAAGGTGCATCCAGCTGCAGTTCCTGACAAACCGTGGTAGGGAACTGGAGCTGGATGAACTTCGGATCATTAGGGAGGCAGAGGCAGAAATAAACAGGAGCTACAGGGAGATAGTCACCCCTAGCAGTCAGGAGACAAGTAGCTGAGTGACTGTTAGGAGAGGGAAGGGGAATAGACAGGAAGAGCAGAGCATCCCTGTGGCAGTTACCATCAACAATAAGTATACCGTTTTGGATATTGTTGGTGGGGATGACCTACGGGACGAGTTGCAGTGGTCACGTCTCTGGCACCGAGACTGAACCCTCAGCTCAGAAGGGAAGGAGGGAAAAGAGGAGAGCAATAGTGACAGGGGATTCGATAGTTAGGGGGACAGATAGGAGGTTCAGTGGAAGAGATCGAGAATCCCGGACGGTGCCAGGGTCCACGATATCTCGGATCGAGTTCTCAGTATTCTCAGGAGGGAGGGTGAGCAGCCGGATGTCATGGTCCATGTAGGGACCAATGACGTGGGTAGGAAGAGTGAGGAGGTCCTGAAAGGTGAGATTAGGGAGTTAGGCGCCAAGTTAAAGGACAGGACCTCAAGGATAGCAATCTCAGGATTGCTACCAGTGCCACGTGCAGGTGGGTTTAGAAATAGCAAGATAGTGCAGATCAACACGTGGGAAGACATGGTGCAGGAGGCAGGGCTTCAGATTTATAGATAATTCGGCAGCTTCCAGGGAGGGTGGGAACTGTTCCGGCGGGACGGTTTACATCTGAACTGGAGGGGGCCAAATATTCTTGCAGGAAGGGTTGCTAGAGAGGCTCCAGTGGATTTAAACTAGATACGGGGGGGGGGGACCAGAGTGTAGGAACAGATGTATGATGTATGATGTATGGGAGAAGGATGAAAAAGAAGATAGTAAAATTGTTTGCACTGCTAGAGATAAAAAGAGAGGAAGAGGTGGAGAATTTCTTAAATGCATTTATTTTAATGCTAGAAGCATTGTAAGAAAGGTGGATGAACTTAGAGGATGGACTGATACCTGGAAATATGATATTGTAGCTATAAGTGAAAGATAATTACAGGAGGGGTGTGATTGGAAACTAAGTATTCCTGGATTTAGTTGCTTCAGGTGTGATAGTATTGTAGGGACAAGAGGGGGATGTATTGCCTTGCTCGTCAGAGAAAATATTACATTGGTACACTGGAAGGATAGATTAGAGGGATCGTCTAGGGAGACTATTTGAGTGGAACTGAGTAATGAGTAACTTAGTAATGTTACTACGTGTAGTAACACTTGTACGGGTGTATTATAGACCACCTAATGGGGAGCGAGAATTGGAGGAGCAAATTTGTAAGGAAATAGCAGATAATTGTCGTAAGCACAGGGTTGCGATTGTGGCAGAATTTTATTGTCCACACATAGACTGGGAAGCCCATACTGTACAAGGGCTGGATGGTTTCGAGTTTGAAAAATGAGTGCAGGATATTTTTTTGCAGCAATATATAGAGGTACCAACTAGAGAAAAGGGCAGTGTTGGATCTCCTGTTAGGAAATGAGAGAGGTCGTCTGGCGGAGGTATGTGCTGGGGAGCTCTTCGGGTGCAGTGATCACAATGGCATTAGTTTCAATATAATTATGGAGAATGATAGGACTGGACCCAGGGTTCAGATTTTTGATTGGAGAAAGGCTAAATTTGAGGAGATGCAAAAGGATTTAGAAGGAATGGATTGGTACAATTTGTTTCATGGGAAGGATGTAATAGAGAAATGAAGGTTACTTAATGGTGAAATTTTGAGGGTACAGAATCTTTATGTTCCTGTTCGGTTGAAAGGACTGGTTAAAAGTTTGAGAGAACCATGGTTTTCAAGGGATATTCGAAACTTGGTTCGAAAAAAAGAGAGAGATCTACAATAAATATGGGTAGCTTGGAGTAAATGAGGTGCTCGAGGTAAATAATGAATGTAAAAATAATCTTAGGAAAGTGGTTCAAATCAGCAACAATGAATATATGATTTGAGAGAGGTTTTTCTTTTATAACAAATAAAACATTTATTAAACATTGTAAAAAAAAAGGAAACAAACGATTAACTTAACTGGAAGTCAGCTGTGATACGGTAGCTCGAACAGTTCTTAAAGCGATAATGCAAAAACAGTTCCTAGAAGTAGTAATGTGAATGTCCAAATGCTTACACAGTCCGTTAAAGGAGAGACTTCAAAAAGGTTTAAATTCTCTTTCGTGGAGTTACTGCTGATCCCAGCCGAAGTATGTTATTCCCCGGAGGATATACAATCGAAGGAAATAAAATGGCTTAAAGGCATTGACCTTTCTTTGACGAAACATTGTATCCAACCCTCTACTCTTCTGGCAGAACAGGGATTATCATGGATACTCGTTACTAATTCCTCGTGCAAAGATTTAACAAAGGTCAAATCTGTTTCACTATCGACATTAACTTTCCCAATCGTTCGGGATTTCCGAACTCCTTTAAAATCTTCACTCTCCACGGACTAAAGTGGCTGTATTATAGCGAAACTGCCGGCAATAACGTTTGAGACTTAAAACAGAAAGTAAAACTCCACTTTTACACGAAACTGTGTCATAATATCGGAATACACAGCAGCATGGAGTCAGTGGCGAATTTTGCCATGAACTGCCCCTGTCACAGGTGGGGTTCTCCTTTTATACCCTGTTGAAAAAAAACTATCACATGATCTCTCACCGGCGGGAAAATGACGTCACTCCACCACCATCTCCAGCATAGCTTCAATTACATCATGTTCATTTGACAGGTACAAGATACCCACGGGTACGTAACACCTCCATCCAAAATAAAAATTTGATCTGTCATGAACAAAATTTTAACAATTATCTATTTACAAAAAAAACACAAATGTATAAAATTTACCACATACACAGTATAAAAAGTATTATCATACATCATTTAATAGCCTTCTGTTTTTGTTTTTCATCTCACGCAGAAACACTAACGCATTATGGTCAATGTAGACGATAAGTGCTTTTTGAGTTGTTCTTTCTTTCTTTCTTTTTCAATCTTTTTATTAGTATTAAAAATATTATGAACAAAATACAGTTGTTATATTACAGTTAATATATTAATAAAGGAATTACAAACATACAAATTCCCATTACACATAAAGGAATACATAAGTAATGAATACAGTATTAATAAGTTTTCCCAAAACATGAACCATATAGTATATATATGAACAAGGTAAATCTAGATATTTCATAATATATAAAAAAAGAAAAAGAAAAAAATATATATGCAAAATTACTAACCTACTAATCTAATATCTAAAGAAAAAAAAAGAAAACAAAAAAAAGAAAAAACTAAAGAAAAAGAGAAAAAAAGGGCTGTTTATAGTATCTCACAAGAATACATAAACATCAATGTCGTCAACTCCGATCCTCTCAACATACATACAATTAAAGCTGAAAAAACCAATAAGCTTGGCACAGGGCCATATTACATCATATGAAAATATTGAATAAATGGTCTCCATATCTTTTCAAATTTAATAGAAGTATCAAATACAGCACTTCTATTTTTTTCTAAATTTAGACATATCATAGTTTGAGAAAGCCAATGAAATATCATGGGAGGATTAATTTCCTTCCAATTCAACAAAATAGATCTTCTAGCCATCAAAGTGAGAAAAGCAATCATTCGACAGGCGGAAGGAGATAAATGGAGTGAGTCCATCATCGGTAAACCAAAAATTGCGGTAATAGGATGGGGTTGTAAATCGATGTTCAGTACCGCAGAGATAATATCAAAAATATCTTTCCAATATTTTTTCAAAAGCGGACATGACCAAAACATATGAGTTAAAGACGCGATTTCTAATTGACATCTGTCACAAATAGGGTTTATATAAGAATAAAAATGAGCTAATTTATCCTTGGACATATGGGCCCTATGTACAACCTTAAATTGTATTAATGAATGTTTGGCACATATAGATGATGTATTAACTAATTGAAGAATTTTATCCCAATTCTCAATAGAAATAATAAGATTGAGCTCTCTTTCCCAATCATTTTTGGTCTTATCAAAGGGCACTGAACGTATCTTCATAATTATATTATAAAGTTTTGATATAAGCCCTTTTTGAAAAGGGTTTAATTCAAACAAACTCTCCAAAATATCTGAAGACACAAAATTTGGAAACGTAGGAAGTACCGTACTTAAAAAATGCCTAACCTGTAAGTATCTAAAAAAATGATATCTAGGCAAATTTTATTTATTAGATAATTGCTCAAAAGACATAAAACAATTGTCCAAAAATAAGTTGGAAAATCTTAATAAACCCTTCGTTTTCCAAGCCGAAAAAGCTTGATCTATAATTGAGGGATGGAAAAAACAATTAGCTACAATAGGACTATTTAAAACGAATTGAGTCAACCCGAAAATTTTCCAAAATTGAAACCATATACGTAAGGTATATTTAACTATCGGGTTGTCAATTCGTTTCGGCAAATTAGAAAGAGCAAAAGGGAGAGATGTCCCTAAAATAGAACCCAGAGCATAACCTGATACCGATTTAGTTTCCAAACTCACCCAATGAGGGCCAAAAGGACCATCCCATTCTTTCAACCAACATAACAAATATCTAATATTAATTGTCCAATAATAAAATCTGAAATTGGGTAATGCCAACCCACCTTCCTTCTTTGTCTTCTGTAAGTATGTTTTACCTAACCTGGGATTTTTATTCTGCCATATATATGAGGAAATTTTTGAATCAACATTAGTAAAAAAGGAGTTTGGAATAACAATTGGTACCGCTTGAAAAATATATAAAAAATTAGGTAAAATAACCATCTTAATAGCATTAATCCTACCTATCAGAGATAAAGATAATGGCGACCACTTAGTAAACAAGCCTTTAATCTGATCAATTAAGGGTAGAAAATTAAACCCAAATAATTCTTTATGGTTTTTTGTGATTTTAATCCCTAAGTAAGTAAAAGAATCATTAACTAATTTAAAAGGTAAAATATCATAGCTTGGGACCTGTCTATTCAAAGGAAACAATTCACTCTTATTAAGATTTAACTTATACCCAGAAAACTCACTAAATTGAGCCAACAATGATAAGACTGCTGGAATAGATTTCTCAGGGTTAGAGATGAATAATAATAAATCATCTGCGTACAAAGATACCTTATGAATATCTGTTCCACGATTAATACCCAAAATATCCTGTGATTCTCTGATGGCAATTGCCAAAGGTTCTAAAGCAATGTTAAATAGTAATGGACTAAGAGGACAACCTTGTCTAGTGCCCCGAAATAAACGAAAAAATGGAGATCTTTGATTGTTAGTAAACACCGAGGCTACTGGAGTTTGATAAATCAGTTAAATCCAAGAAATAAAGGTCGGACTGAAATTAAACTTCTCCAGCACATAAAATAAGTAAGGCCATTCAACTCTATCAAATGCTTTCTCCGCATCTAATGAAATAACACATTCTGAAGTGTTATGTGAAGGAGTATAAACAATATTCAGTAATCTCCTAACATTGAAAAAAGAATAGCGAATTTTAATAAAACCGGTTTGGTCTTCCGAAATAATTTGGGGTAATACCTTCTCCAACCTGGAAGCCAGTAACTTGGAAAAGATCTTAGAATCCACATTCAATAAAGATATTGGTCTATAAGATGCACAGTCAGTAGGGTCTTTATCTTTCTTCAGTATTAAGGAAATGGAAGCTCTATAAAAAGATTGTGGCAAATTCCCCAATCTAATTGCTTCTTCAAAAACCTTGCATAGCCAAGGAGAGAGAGTAGCAGAAAAACATTTAAAAAGTTCTACTGTATACCCATCTGGACCTGGTGCTTTCCCTGAATTCATTGAGGAAGTAACCCCTTTAATTTCCGCATCCGTGAACGGAGTATCTAATACTGAAAGATCATCGGATGATAATTTTGGAAAATTCAATTTCCCAAGAAAATCACACATGGTATTATGATCCTGAGGGAATTCAGATTGATACAGAGAGGTATAAAAGTCTTGAAAAGACTTATTTATCTCATCATGGTTAACTGTCAAATCCCCATTCTGCTGACGAACCTTAGTGATTTGACGTTTAACCCAAACATTCTTCAGCTGACTAGCTAACAGTTTTCCCGATTTATCACTATGTATATAAAAATCAGATCTGGTTTTCATTAATTGATTTTCAATCGGAGATGTAAGTAATAAACTATGTTCCATTTGGAGTTCAACCCTCTGTTTGTAAAGCTCCCTACTAGGAGTAGTCGAATATTTCTTGTCAATCTCCTTAATTTCATCAACCAATAAAAGAGTTTCCTTCTTAATGCGTTTTCTCAGACCAACAGAGTAAGAAATAATCTGTCCACGTATATACGCTTTAAAGGTGTCCCAAAGTATTCCGCAAGAAATATCTTCCGTGGAATTAGTTGAAAAGAAGAAATCGATCTGCTCCTTCATAAATTTAATAAAGTCCGGCTCTTGCAATAAGGTAGAGTCAAATCGCCATTGTCTAGCACTTAAAGCTGTATCCGTAAAATTAATAGAAAGTTTTAATGGAGCATGGTCAGAAATAGCTATAATATCATAATTACAACCAATTACCGATGGAATAAAACAAGAGTCAATAAAAAAATAATCAATTCTCGAATAGGAGTGATAAACATGTGAGAAAAAGGAAAACTCCTTATCATTAGGATGACGAAATCTCCAGATATCAAAAACTCCATTATCAGTCAAAAAGGAGTTAATACAAGTGGCCGACTTATTGGGTAAAGTCTGAATAGATATAGGTTTGTCCATCAAGGGATTTAGACAACAATTAAAGTCACCACCCATTATTAACTTATATTCATTTAAATTAGGTAAAGAAGTAAATAAGGACTTTAAAAAGTCAGGACAATCCACATTTGGAGCATAAACATTAACCATAGCAACCTTTTCATTACAGAGTAAACCCGTAATTAACAAAAATCTACCATTCGGATCCGAAAGGATATCATGTTGAACAAATGCAATAGAGGAGTCAATAAAAATTGAAACTCCCTTAACTTTGGCATTCGAATTCGAATGGTACTGTTGACCCCGCCAAGACCTAAAAAAGCGATATTTATCCTCCTTCCTCACATGAGTTTCTTGTACAAAAATGATATGAGCATTAAGCCTTTGGAATACTTTAAAAATCTTCTTTCGTTTAATCGGATGGTTTAAACCATTAGTATTCCAAGACACAAAGTTAATGGTTTGAGCCATGGTTCTAAAGTCATCCCTTTGGTATAGAAAGGGTTAACCATATTATAAACTCATGCACCCGGAAGAGGAACAAAAATAAAGAGCGGACCCGGAAGTGACGACAGCGTAGACATATTTGTAGTTCAAGAACAGCCCAAGTGAAAAAACTAAAACAAATTGATAAAAGAAAAATAAAAAAGGAAAACAGACCAACCCCCACCCCCACATGAAAAAGAAAAAAAAGCCAAAATATGGCTAAAAAAAGGAAAAAATGAGACTAAATCTACCCCCATATCAGCGGCAGACCACTCCGTGTTTAAAGGATATATGAAAAAAAACCACCCCAACTTTAAGAATTATGATCGCAATACTAAAATCTGCGCTTCTTAATATGCTTAGTTGTAAAAAAAAAGAGTATAATCACTAAAAGTTTATAAATCGGGTTATAACCCAAACAAATGAAGAAGTACTTAAACTATGATAAGCGATGCATTATAGGAAGAAGACGAAAAAAGAAACAATAAAGCCATCTTAAACAAAACCAAGAATATTTTGCAAAAAACTACCATCTTGATAATAAAAAAAAATTCCCTTCGCAAGGTTAAAAATATACCTTCAAGGGAACAAAAATAGTAGTCAAAAATATGGTATAGTGGTTAAAGTGTATGAGACAGAGCGATTAATATAACGAAAGCACACTTTAACTTAAATATGAAGTATAGGATAACCCTACACCAATAGCCAGAGACTAACCCTGGTTTAAGGAATCGAAAACCATCTTTCACGATCAGAATCACTCATTTATTAGAGAGTAGTGTCTATAGCAGTAGGGAAGTTCTCCTCCAAATACTTTTTCGCTTCAAAAGTCGAAAGAAAAACCTGACGAGGAGCGTTCGGCGGTGAGATCCTGAGCTTCGCCGGGTATAAGAGCGCAGGTTTTAGATTTTTCTCATAACATTCAGACATCAGAGGTTTAAAAAGAAGCCTTTTCTTCATAATTTCAGAACTAAAATCTTCCACCAAACGGAAATAGTAATTTTGAAATTTAATCATCCCAGCCCTCCGAGCCTCACGAATGAGTTGTTCTTTATCGTGTACGTAGTGAAACCGGACAATTACCACCGGAGGTTTGGCTGAAGCACTCGATGAACGACTCCAAATTCTATGTGCTCGGTCAAGTACCGGGGTTTCTCTGGAAAGACCGACGGAAACGCATCTTTTAAAAATTGAGCAAAATATTTCGAAGGATCGCCTTTTTCTATGCCATCTGGGAGACCAAGTATGCGTAGGTTCTGTCTTCTGGACCGATTCTCCAAATCGACACTCTTGGCTTTAAGTGTTTCCACCAGTTTAATGATCGAAATTAAATCCTGTTGTAATTTTTCAATTGTCAAATCTCGTTTCCGAGCTTCTTCTTGCAAAGACGCGATAAGAAGTTGTTGCTGGTTAATTACTGAATCCGTCTTAACCATATAATCTTGAAAAGCCTTTATTTCTTGTTTAAAAACTTGATGTTGTTCCTCAAATTTTCTATCCAATACCTCCATAAGCAGTTCATAAGTTAACTCAGTGCGTTGCGGTTGAGCTTGCTTCTTTCTATTACCGTTCGGGTTACGCCTCGGTTCTCGTCCTTTGGATCTAAGAGCCATTTCTGTTTGCATATCTTCAAGAATTCACAATAAAATCTTAACGATAAGCCCGAGAAAGTAGCAAGAATCTTTTGGTGTAGGTAACAATAAGTTGAATAAGGGTGATCAAAGGTTAAAAAAAGTAAGGTTATGGAGCGGATCTGAAACAGTACTCACTCCATGAGCGTCTCCCGCTGACTCTTGAGTTGTATCAAAATATATGTCGAAATGTTCTAAGGCTAAAACAAGAGATAACAATTCCTTTTCTATTGTCGAATAGTTTCTTTGATGCTCATTAAATTTCTTATAAAAGTAAGCTACTGGATGATCAACCTCATTACCTTCATCCCTTTGCATTAATACTGCTCCTGCAGCCTCATCGCTAGCATCTACAGCTAATGAAAAAGGTTTTTCAAAGTCCGGTGCCTTAAGCACAGGTTGTTGACATAATATAGTTTTCAATTTTTCAAATGCTTCTTAAGAAGGCACTGCCCACACAAACTTCACATTCTTCTGCAAAAGGTTAGTTAATGGAAGGGCAACATTAGCAAAATTCTTACAAAATTTTCGATAATATCCTACCATTCCCAAGAATCTCCTGAGAGTTTTTTCCCCGTTGGAGTGGGAATCTCTAAAATTGCCCGAACTTTTGCCTGAACAGGAGCTACCTTACCTTGACCCACAACATAATCAAGGAAAGTCACAGTGGCATGTCCAAATTCACTCTTAGCTAAATCAATAGTTAAGTTAACTTTTGAAAGCCTTTCAAACAATTTCTCCACCGCAATAACATGTGCTTCCCAAGTATCATTTCCTGTCACTAAATCATCAATACAAGCATCAGTATCTTTCAATCCTTGAATCACAGAGTTAATCATCCTCTGGAAAGTACATGGGGCATTCTTCATCCCAAATGGAAGAACATCTTATTCATATAACTCAGATGGAGTTACAAATGCAGAAATCTCTCTACCATTATCCGTTAATGGAACACACCAATACCCTTTCAATAAATCAATCTTTGTAAGGAAATTTGCTTTTCCAACTTTATCTACACAATCATCTACTCTAGGAATTGGATATGCATCTGTTTTCGTTACAGCATTCACCTTCCTATAGTCCGTACAAAACCTAATACTACCGTCAGGTTTTGGCACCATAACACAAGGTGAACTCCAATTCGAGTTAGAAGGTCGAGTAATATTATTCTACAGCATATATTTAATTTCTTTCTCAGCAAGTTCACATTTTTCCATGTTCATCCTATATGGATGTTGTTTAATGGGTTTGGCATCTCAAACATCTACATCATGTGAAGCTACTGTGGGTCTTCTAGGAACGTCTGGAAACAAATCCTTATATTTAAAAATGCATTGTTTCATTTGCTGCTTCTGCTCTGGCTGTAAATGTGCTAATTTTTCATCAATATTTTCCAGAATTGTTGAATTTGGTAATCTGACAGAAACAACGTTAGGTTTAGAATGAGTTTCAGATGAATCATCTATTATGCTCCTAGTAAGATCAGACTCATTATCATTAACCACAACAGTCACAGCAGCAGACTCTTTCTCATAATATGGCTTTATCATATTTATATGGCAAATCTGTGTTGGCCTCCTACGATCTGGAGTTTTTATCACGTAATCCACATCATTGATTTTAGACACAATTTCACAAGGACCATGAAATCTGGCTTGTAAAGGATTCGTTTGCACTGGGAAAAGAACCAGCACCTTATCTCCAGATTTAAACGTCCTCATCCAAGCTTCTTTATCGTACCAGGTTTTCATTTTCTCCTGAGCCAATTTTAAATTTTCCTTGGCTAAGCTGCAAGCTTTATGTAATCAGTCCTAAAATTTTAAAACATAGTCCAAAAATTACTGTGTACCTCTTTATTAATCCATTGTTCTTTTAATAAAGCCAAAGGTCCTCTAACTCTATGCCCAAATACAAGTTCAAATGGACTGAACCCCAATGAATCCTGTACTGATTCCCTCACTGCAAATAGAAGTATGTGTATACCCTCATCCCAATCGTTTTCATTTTCCACACAATATGTCCTAATCATGGTCTTGAGGGTAGAATGAAACCTCTCTAAGGCACCTTGAGATTCTGGATGGTATGCAGATGAAGTGATTTGCTTGGCACCCAATTTATAAACTATCTGTTGAAGCAATCCATACATAAAGTTACTGCCTTGATCAGATTGTATTTCCTTAGGCAACCCAAAATAAGTAAAGAATTTTATAACAGCCTTTGTTACAGTTTTAGTCGTTATATTCCTAAGTGATACTGCCTCTGGAAACCTAGACGCAGTGCACATGATGGTCAACAAGTGCTGATAACCAGTTTTTGCTTTTGGCAATGGACCTACAAAATCTATAATAATTTTTGAAAACGGTTCACCGATTGCTGGAATAGGTTGTAATGGAGCCACTAGTGTAACTCGATTTGGTTTACCCACAATTTGTCAAGTATGGCACGTTCTACAAAACTTCGCCACATCTTTTCTTAAACCAGGCCATTAAAAATGTTTTAAAATCTTATCCAGAGTTTTCCTTACCCCTTGATGTCCTCCCAAGGGCACACTATGGGCAAAAGTTAAAATCTCATTTCGATAAACTTTAGGAATAACTACCTGCTAAACAATATTCTATTTATCACTTGCAGGAATAGTAGGCGATCTCCACTTCATCATCAACACCCCTTTTTCAAAATAATATCCTACTGGCACTCTCTCAAATTTCATTATCTGGTAGAGCTTGTTCTTTTAATTTTATAATCTCAGGGTCTCTACTCTGCTCTGCTGCCATCTCCTTCCGAGACAGAGACAAATCTTAATGGTCAGACTTACTCCCAGAATCTTGTTCAAACAATGAGGGTAAGAAAGATTCTAACTCGAATCCTGAGTTGAACAGTCATGAGTAACAACCTCTTTCTGCACATCAATCGTTTTAGCCATAGCTCGAGTTATCACACAGGAAGAATCTGTGTTAGAATCCATCCGTGGTTCCTCTAACTTTACTGTCAAATGCTTTTCAGGAAAAACTTGTCCACCTGCCAAGTCATTGCTTAACAATAAAGAAATATCCTTCACAGGGAAGCTGGGCTGTAATCCTATTTAACAAGTTCTGTAACTAACCCTGACTTTAAATTCACTTTATGCAGATGTACAGGCATAAGGGCACTCCCAAAACCTTGGATATAATTTACATTACCAGTATCAGTCTCTTCATTAAACTTTAACACACAGTCTAACATTAGTGACTGAAAAGCTCCAATATCCCTAAGGATTTTTATTGGCACCAGAGTAGATCCTTCTTTCAAGGATACAGATCGTTCAGTTATAAAATGATCATATCCCCTTTTAACTTGGTCAGACTCTAACAAAACCTCATTTGTGTTTATCAAATCCTGTGATATTACAGGTGTTTCAGTATGTTGCTCACAAGCATCTGTGACTACTTCCTTCTCTTTCCTTTTCAAACGGAAACAGTTAGCTATTACATGACCAGGTTTCTTACAATAATTACAAATGGGATCAAGTTATCTTTCCTTCACAGGTTTTCCTTCCTCTTTACGTTTCTCAATAACTTCTGATTTAATTTCTGATTTATCTTGATTCACTATGTTATTTTTCCTTTTAAAAGTTCTACCCTGAGAAAATTTATTCTTATGAATTAAAGCATACTCATCATCTCATTTAGCATAGTCCTGCAATGTAGCAGTGTCTCTCTCATTTAAGTATGTCCCTATCTCATCAGGAATGCTCCTTTTAAACTTCTCCATTAAAATCAGCTCTTTCAATTTATTACAGTCCCCATTTACATTTTAAGAGGAAACCCATCTCTCAAAACACGCAGCTTTATCGTAGGAAAATTCCACATACGTTTTCTCCACAGATTTCTTCAAATTTCTGAATCTTTCTGTATAAGCTTCTGGGGCAACTCATACGCCTTCAATATCTGCAGCTTCACAATATCATAATCAAGCGCTTGCTCAGCAGTTAAAGCTGTATAATCCTGTTGTGTTTTGTCTTTAATTACACTCTGCAACAACACTGACCATTTCTCTTTCGGCCACTCTGAAATCAGAGCAATCGTTTCAAAATGTTGAAAAATATTTCTGTACTTCTGTTTCGCTAAATCGAGGGACCAATTTGATTTCCTGACTAACAACAAATGCTTTCCTAGAACCAGGAGACAGATTCTCAGACTTTAACTCCGCTATCTTAAGTTCAAATTCCCTCTGTTTATCCTCAGCTTCTAACCAACGTAATTCCGAGTTAACTTCCAACTGTCTCTTTTTATTTTCAGCTTCGAACCGACTTAGTTCCAATTTAGCTTGCAATTCCTTTTGTTTTAATTCAGCTTCTGTTTCTAACTTTTCCAACGCTAATTGTTCCGACTGTAACTGAATCGCTGCTTTACTCACAGGAAACCGATCTAAAACCGATACATCAAACACACCCGAATCTATATAAGTGTTCCGCGATTTTCCTCTGAATTACAGGCTTTGTTGTATCCTTCAAAATACCTTTAAGTTCCAACCTGCTAGCAATCTCCAGTACATCATTTTTTTCGCCTTCGCTAATAACTCCGCGTCTGGCGAAGCCAGGAATTCTTCAATACTCATTGTTGCCGAACACCACTCACAAGCCAATCAAACAAAAGAATCGAGTAGATCCTTTTTCCAAAACACCGACTAAATATCAAACAAGTATTTAAACGCAAAAAATTGTTCATCCCACGCGCACCCATTTGTTACAAATCAGCAACAATGAATATATGACGAGACAGGTTTTTTTTATAACAAATAAAACATTTATTAAAAACCAAAAGCAAACAAACGATTAACAACCGGAAGTCAGCTGCAATACGGCAGCTCGAACAGTTCTTAAAGCGAGAATTTGAAAACAGCTCTTAAAGCGACAATGAGAAAACAGTTCCTAGAAGTAGTAATGTGAAAGTCCAAATGCTTACACAATCCGTTAAAGGAGAGACTTCTTGAAAGGGTTTAAATTCTCTTTCATGGAGTTACTGCTGATCCCAGCCGAAGTATGTTATTCCCCAAAGTATTTACGATCGACGGAAGTAAAACGGCTTAAAGGCACTGAACTTTCTTTGACGAAACTTTGTATCCAACCCTCTACTCTTCTGGCAGAACAGGGGTTATCATGGATACTCGTTACTAATTCCTCGTGCGAAGTTTAAACAAAGGTCGAATCTGTTTCACCGTCGACATTAACTTTCCCAATCCTTCGGGATTTCCGAACTCCTTTAAAATCTTCACTCTTCACAAACTAAACTGGCAGTATTATAGCAAAACTGCCGGCAATAACCTTTGGGACTTAAAACAGAAAGTAAAACTCCACTTTGAAACGAAACTGCTTCATAATATCGGAATACTCAGCAGCATGGAGCCAGTGGCGAATTCAGCCACGAACTGCCCACCTCAAAGTTTGGGGTTCTCCTTCCATATCCTGTTGAAAAACTATCACATGACCTCTCACTGGCGGGAAAATGACGTCACTCCACCATCAGAAGACCATTACCTCATCTCAAGCATAGCTTCAATTATATCATGGTCACGTGACAGGTACACGATACCCATGGGTACATAACAAAACAAATTTAAAAAGCTAAAAGAAGATACGAGGTTGCATTGGCAAGTAAGGTGAAAATAAATCCAGAGGGTTTCTGCAGTTATATTAATAGCAAAAGGATAGTGAGGGATAAAATTGGTCTCTTAGAGAATCAGAGTGGACAGCGATGTGTGGAGCCAAAAGAGATGGGGAGATTTTGAACAATTTCTTTTCTTCGATATTCACTAAGGAAAAGGATGTTGAATTGTGTAAGGTCAGGGAAACAAGTAGGGAAGTTATGGAAACTCTGACGGTTAAAGAAGAGGAAGTTCTGGCGCGATTAAGGAATATAAAAGTGGATAAATCTCCGGGTCCTGACAGGATATTCACTAGGACCTTCCGGGAAGTTAGTGTAGAAATAACAGCGGCTCTGACAGAAATATTTCAAATGTCATTAGAAACGGGGATGGTGCCGGAGGATTGGCGTATTGCTCATGTGGTTCCATTACTTAAAAAAGATTTTAAAATTCAACCTAGCAATTATAGGCTTGTAAGTTTGACGTCAGTGGTGGGTAAATTAATGGAAATTATTCTTAGAGATGTTATATACAATTATCTGATTAGAGAGGGTCTGAATAGAAACAGTCAACATGGAGTTGTGCGTGGAAGGTCATGTTTGACAAATCTTATTGAATTTTTTTAAGAGGTTACTTGGAAAGTTGGCGAGGGTAAAGCAGTGGATGTTGTCTATATGGACTTCAGTAAGGCCTTTGACAAGGTTCCGCACGGAAGGTTAGTTAGGAAGGTTCAATCGTTAGGTATTAATATTGAAGTAGTAAAATGGATTCAACAGTGGCTGGATGGAAGATGCCAGAGAGTAGTGGTGGATAACTGTTTGTCATGTTAGAGGCCGGTAACTAGTGGTGTGCCTGAGGGATTTGTACTGGGTACAATGTTGTTTGTCATAAATATTAATGATCTGTATGATGGGGTGGTAAATTGGAGTAGTAAGTGTGCAGACGATACTAAGTTAGGAGGCTTTGTGGATAATGAAGTAGGCTTTCTAAGTTTGCAGAGAGATTTAGGCCAGTTAGAAGAGTGGGCTGAAAGATGGCAGATGGAGTTTAATGCTGATAAATGTGACGTGCTACATTTTGGAAGGAATAATCAAAATAGGACATTCATGGTAAACGGTGGGGCATTGAAGTATGTAGTAGAACAGAGAGATCTAGGAATAATGGTGCATAGTTCCCTGAAAGTGGAATCTCATGTGGATAGGTTGGTGAAGAAAGCTTTTGGTATACTGGGCTTTATAAATCGGAGCATTGAATATAGGAGTTCGGATGTAATGTAAAAATTGTACAAGGCATTGGTAAGGCCGAATTTGGAGTATTGTGTCCAGTTCTGGTCAACGAATTACAGGAAATATGTTAACAAAATAGAGAGAGTGCAGAGAAGATTTACTAGAATGTTACCTGGGTTTCAGCACCTAAGTTACAGGGAAAGGCCGAACAAGTTAGGTCTTTATTCTTTGGAGCGTAGAAGGTTGAGGGGGGACGTGATAGAGGTATTTAAAATAATGAGGGGGATAGATAGAGTTGACGTGGATAGGCGTTTTCCATTGACAGAAGGGAAGATTCAAACAAGAGGACATGAGTTGAGAGTTAGGGGGCAAAATTTTAGGGTTAACACGAGGGGAAATTGCTTAACTCAGAGAGTGGTAGCTGTGTGGAACGACCTTCCAGTAGAAGTGGTAGAGGCAGGTTCGGTATTGTCATTTAAAGTAAAATTGGATAGGTATATGGACAGGAAAGGAATGGAGGGTTATGGGATGAGTGCAGGTCGGTGGAACTAGGTCAGAGTAAGCGTTCGGCACAGATTAGAAGGGCCGAAATGGCCTGTTTCCGTGCTTGAATTGTTATATGGTTATATGGTTATAGTATCAAGCAGTCCTGTCGCTTTGGTCTGGCCCATGCATTACAGTTTGCTCACATTTGGATTTAGGGACAGGAATTTGTAGGTCTAGAGTCTAGATTACATTTATGGTCAATATGTAGGAAGTTGGAGTTCAGACTAGCGTTTTGGGACGTGGTTGTGGTGGGATTGAGTTCAGGGCAGGATTTAGGTTGAGGTATGTGGGGTATTAGACTTCAGATTAGATGTGAATTTAGATTTAGGTATGTGGGGTGTCTGAGGTCAAGTTGACCTTTAGGGACATATGAAGGTACGGCGCAGGGATGCGATTTTGTCAAGTCAAGTTAGGGTTCAGGAACATGCGTGTGAAGAAGGCAGGTTAAAATGTGCTTTGGAGCCAGGGAAGTGGGGTGTTAGTGATCAGATTAGAGTAGGTTTGGGGACAGGCATGTGGGTATGAGACATCAGATTACATTGGGGCTTAGGGACTGTGCTGTGGGGTATTCGAAAATAGATTAGGTTCAATTACAGTGATGTTACAGTGGGCAGTTGCAGTGCAGATAGGATTCAGTGGCTGGGATACGATGTTGTGAAAAGAGATATTTCGGGTTTTGACAGGGCTGTAGGTATTAGATAACTGTTTGGGTTTACGGACATGCACGTGGGTAAATTAGAGATCATCTTGAGATTAGTGACAAGCATGTGGATGAATTAGAGATCAGTTTGGGTTTAGAAGTAGGCATGTGGGTGAGTTATAGAGTGGATTAGGGTAATGGGATAGGGTTGTGTGGAGTGAGAAGTCAGAAAGTGGTTTAGGGACAGCTATGTTGGGGAATTAGGTTTGGGGACCTGAAGTTGAGGTTATGATTCACGGTGATTTACGGGTTAGAGGTCAGATTAGGATTTTGGGACAGAAATATGAAGAGTTAGATATCAGATTAGAGACTGGGGACTGAAAATGTGTCTTGGCCCGAATTGTCGACGTTTTAAGATTTTCCATAGATGAAGCCTGAAATGCTGAGTTCCTCCGGCATTTTGCACGCTGCCTATCCGACCCTCTGGTAAATTGAATTGTTACCATATAACCATATAACAATCACAGCACGGAAACAGGCCATTCCGGCCCTCCTAGTCCGTGCCGAACTCTTAATCTCACCTAGTCCCACCTACCCGCACTCAGCCCATAACCCTCCACTCCTTTCCTGTCCATATACCTATCCAATTTTACCTTAAATGACACAACTGAACTGGCCTCTACTACTTCTACAGGAAGCTCATTCCACACAGCTATCACTCTCTGAGTAAAGAAATACACCCCCGTGTTTCCCTTAAACTTTTGCCCCCTAACTCTCAAATCATGTCCTCTCGTTTGAATCTCCCCTACTCTCAATGGAAACAGCCTATTCACGTCAACTCTATCTATCCCTCTCAACATTTTAAATACCTCGATCAAATCCCCCCTCAACCTTCTACGCTCCAATGAATAGAGACCTAACTTGTTCAACCTTTCTCTGTAACTTAAGTGCTGAAACCCAGGTAACATCCTAGTAAATCGTCTCTGCACTCTCTCTAATTTATTGTTATCTTTCCTATAATTCGGTGACCAGAACTGTACACAATATTCCAAATTTGGCCTTACCAATGCCTTGTACAATTTTAACATTACATCCCAACTTCTGTACTCAATGCTCTGATTTATAAAGGCCAGCGTTCCAAAAGCCATCTTCACTACCCTATCTACATGAGACTCCACCTTCAGGGAACTATGCACTGTTATTCCTAGATCTTTCTGTTCCACTGCATTCCTCAATGCCCTACCATTTACCCTGTATGTTCTATTTGGATTATTCCTGCCAAAATGTAGAACCTCACACTTCTCAGCATTAAACTCCATCTGCCAACGTTCAGCCCATTCTTCTAACCGGCATAAATCTCCCTGCAAGCTTTGAAAACCCACCTCATTATCCACAACACCTCCTACCTTAGTATCATCAGCACACTTACTAATCCAATTTACCACCCCATCATCCAGATCATTTATGTATATTACAAACAACATTGGACCCAAAACAGATCCCTGAGGCACCCCGCTAGTCACCGGCCTCCATCCTGATAAACAATTATCCACCACTACTCTCTGGCATCTCCCATCTAACCACTGTTGAATCCATTTTGTTACTCCAGCATTATTACCTAACGACTGAACCTTCTTAACTAACCTTCCATGTGGAACTTTGTCAAAGGCCTTGCTGAAGTCCATATAGACTACATCCACTGCCTTACCCTCGTCAACATTCCTCGCAACTTCTTCAAAAAATTCAATAAGGTTTGTCAAACATGACCTGCCACGCACAAATTCATGCTGGCTACTCCTAATCCGATCCTGTCTATCCAAATAATTATAAATACTATCTCTAAGAATACTTTCCATTAATATACCCACCACTGATGTCAAACTGACAGGTCTATAATTGCCAGGCTTACTTCTAGAACCCTTTTTAAACAATGGAACCACATGAGCAACACGCCAATCCTCCGGCACAATCCCCGTTTCTAATGACATCTGAAAGATCTCCGTCAGAGCTCCTGCTGTCTCTACACAAACTTCCCTAAAGGTCCTGGGGAATATCCTGTCAGGACCCGGAGATTTATCCACTTTTAAATTTCTTAAAAGCGCCAGTACTTCCACCTCTTTAATTGTCATAGGCTCCATAACTTCCTTACTTGTTTCCCACACCTTACACCATTCAATATCCTTCTCCTTAGTGAATACCGAAGAGAAGAAATCGTTCAAAATCTCTCCCATCTCCCTCGGCTCCACACATAGCTGACCACCCTGATTCTCTAAGGGACCAATTTTATCCCTCACTATCCTCTTCCTTTAATATAACTGTAGAAGCCTTTCGGATTTACCTCCACCTTATTTGCCAAACCAAACTCGTAACTTCTTTTAGCTTTTCTAATCTCTTTCTTAAGTTTCCTTTTACATTCTTTATATTCCTCGAGCAATTCCTTTACTCCATGCTGCCTGTATCAATTGTAGACATCCCTCTTTTTTCGAACCAAGTTTCTAATATCCCTTGAAAACCATGGCGCTTTCAAACCTTTACCCTTTCCTTTCAACCGAACAGGAACATAAAGATTCTGTACCCTCATAATTTCACCCTTAAATGACCTCCATTTCTCTATTACATCCTTCCCATAAAACAACTTGACCCAATCCACTCTCTCTAAATCCCTGCGCATCTCCTCAAAGTTAGCCTTTCTCCAATCAAAAATCTCAACTCTAGGTCCAGTCCTGTCCTTCTCCATAATTATATTGAAGCTAATGCTATTGTGATCACTGGACCCGAAGTGCTCCCCAACACATACATCTGTCAGCTGACCTATCGCATTCCCTAACAGGAGATCCAACACTGCCCCATCTCTAGTCGGTACTTTTATGTATTGTTGCAAAAAACTATCCTGCACACATTTCACCATCTCTAAACCATCCAGCCCTTTTACAGAATGAGCTTCCCAATCTATGTGTGGAAAATTAAAATCTCCCACAATCACCACCTTGTGTTTACTACAAATATCTGCTATCTCCTTACACATTTGCTCTTCCAACTCACGCTCCCCATTAGGTGGCCTATAATACACTCCTATCAGTGTTACTACACCTTTCCCATTCCTCAATTCCACCCAAATAGCCTCCCTAGAGGAGCTCTCTAATCTATCCTTCCAAAGCACTGCCATAAGATTTTCTCGGACAAGCAATGCAACATCTCCTCCTCTGGCCCCTCCTACTCTATCACACCTGAAGCAACTAAATCCAGGAATAATCAGTTGCCAATCACACCCTTCCTGCAACCATGTTTCACTAATAGCTACAACATCATAATTCCAGGTATCAATCCACGCTTTAAGCTCATCCACCTTTCTTACAATGCTCCTAGCATTAAAATAGATACATTTAAGATACTCTCCACCTCCTCCTCTCTTTTCATCCCTAGCAATGCATTCAAATGTATTATCCTTTTCTTTCTTCTCCCCTACATCTTTGGGCTGAGCGCATCCCTTCTCCATCACCTGCCTTTCCTCCCTCACACACTGTCTACTTACTTGCTCTACTGGTGAACTAACCTCCTCTCCCATAGTTTCCTCAAATTGATTTCCGCCCCCCCCCCCACATCTTACTAGTTTAAAGTCTGCCCTGTAGCCCTAGCAAACCTCCCCGCTAGGAGATTGGTCCCCCCAGTATTCAAGTGTAACCCGTCCTTCTTGAACAGGTCACGCCTGCCCCAGAAGAGGTCCCAATGATCCAGAAACTTGAATCCCTGCCCCCTGCTCCAATCCCTCAGCCACGCATTCATCCTCCACCTAATTCCATTCCTACTCTTACTGTCGCGTGGCACAGGCAGTAATCCCGAGATTACTACCTTTGCGGTCCTTCTTCTTAACTGCCTTCCTAACTCCCTATACTCTCGTTTCAGAACCTCTTCCCCTTTCCTACCTATGTCATTGGTACCTACATGTACCACGATCTCTGGCTCCTCATCCTCTCACTTCAGAATATCTTGGACGCGATCAGAAACGTCCCGGACCCCGGCACCAGGGAGGCAAACTACCATCCGGGACTCCCGATCACCTCCACAGAACCGCCTGTCTGAACCCCTGACTATCGAGTCCCCTATTACTATGGTCCTCTTTCTTCTATCCCTACCCTTCTGAGCTACAGGGCCGTCCTCTTTGCCGGAGGCCTGGCCACTGTCACTTCCTCCAGGTAGGCTGTCCCTCCCAACAGTACTCAATCATGAGTACTTACGGTCAAGGGGTACAGCCACTGGGGTACTCTTTAGTACCTGCCCCTTCCCCTTCCTGACCGTGACCCACCTATCTGCCTCCCGTGGCCCCGGAGTGACCACCTGCCTGTAACTCCTCTCTATCACCTCCTCACTCTCCCTGACCAGGTGAAGGTCATCGAGCTGCAGCTCCAGTTCCCTAACTCGGTCCCTCAGGAGCTGCAGTTCGACACACCTGGCGCAGATGTGGACGTCCGGGAGGCTCGGAGACTCCAGGATCTCCCACATTCGACACTGAGAACAAGCTGCCCTCACACTCATACTTCCCGAATAACTGAGAATAACAAGGAGAACTAAAAGATAAGCCTACTGTGCCCTCTTCCGCCTAAGCCCTACACTCTGCTCCCGGCTCACTCCGCTGCCCGCAAACGAAGCTGCCCGCTGCTTAAGTCTGCGTTCTTTTTATATCTTCCCTCCTTCCCAGGCCTCCTTCACGCGCCTGCGCAGTCCTGCCTCTCAGAACTCCGATCTGAGAAGCAATTTGAAAGTGGCCGCTGCCGCACTTCTTCTCAAAGCCTCGCTGTCCTCTTCCAAAAGAGCCGTTTGTTTTCGACTAATTCTCCTAAACTCGATGCATGTCCAACCTTTCCGTGTAACACGGGTCATCTTGTCCTGGCGACATCCTCGTAAACATTTTCTGGACTCTCTCTCTCTCACACACACACACACGCACACGCACACGCCCGCGCGCGCACGCGCACACACACACACACACACACACACACACAACACCACCCCCCCCCCCGCCCTATCCCGGTCAGTAGGACAACCTCTCCGGAATGATAGCTTGGGAACTAGATGGGTGAATGAGAAGACCTGGTGCTTGGACTGGATAGAATGAAGCTGCATCTGGGTTGTGCTCAAGGTGCGTCTTTATTAATGAACTGGAGCACCGAAGTGATCGGGTATTTCACCGCGCTGATTACCTGCTCCCTGAATTTCGACTGAGTGACCGCGTAAATAAATGTGTTCGTGCAGCAGTTGAAATTCTTTAGCAAAACCCCGACGAGGTGAAATATCCATTCCGAATCATTGAAATTGAAAGCCTTTCCTGAGACCTGAAAATATATGAAATTTACAGCGTTTGTAATCCAGAGAAGGATGAAGCTGCCAGAGAGGGTGAAGAGTAAAACCACAGACCTCCTCCTGCTCTCCATCTCCGGGTCACTGCGGTTCTCCCCCTTGCTCTGACCCTTCAACCCCTTACGGAGCCGACTGGCCACTACAATGTGCCTGACTGTCAGAGCATTGAACAGCAGGATCCCAGCGAAAGCGAGGAATGGATTTAAAGCAGTATCTAGACAAGCACGTCCTACCCACCCGGGGTCAGTGGTACTTTTCTCCATGAGTTTACAGAACCACGGTATATCGTCGATGATCACTTTAGGTTCCCAGAGGAAGTAGCGGGGAACGTTTATCATACAGGACAGTACGCCGATTGTTGTTAAAACCACGGTCGCAGTCTTCTCGGTGCAATATTTTCTTTTCAGCTTCTGGCAGCAAATGGCGACAAAACGATCAAAAGTGAACGTGACGGTAAACCAGACAGACCAGTATGTGACAGTGAACCTCAATACCTCGATGACACTGCACAAGGGAGTAATGTTCAGAAAATTCAACAGAGTGTAATGTCTTTTCATTCGAAACAAAATGACCTCGAAGAAAATGATCAGTAGATCCGCCGCTGCCATGGCCACCAGGTAACGAATGGTGCAGGTAGAGAGGCCGCACTTTCTCCTGGGCAGGATCACAATCGTCAACAGATTCACTACACACACACACATATATATATATATATATATATATTTATATATATATATATATATATAGAGAGAGAGAGAGAGAGAGAGAGAGAGAGAGAGAGAGAGAGAGAGAGAGAGAGAGAGAGAGAGAGAGAGAGAGAGAGAGAGAGAGAGAGAGAGAGGGGGGGGAGGGAGAGGGAGGGGAAGAGGGAGAGGGAGAGGGAGAGGGAGAGAGAGAGAGAGAGAGATTACTAAACATATTCTGCGGGAATTAACACAGATTAACACAGGATCGGGGGATCGGGTTCCGGCTAAAAATCAGGAGTGGTAGGGTCTGTGAACGACAACTAATCTAACATGAGACACTGGTCACACTGTATCTGACCTACTCTCTTCAGTGTGGGGATAAGGGATAAGGGAAAGTGTGGGTAATCGTCGGTGCTAAGAAGGAACTGCATGAACGACAGCGATCCGTGCTAATCTTGATTGCATCTCTGATGGGTCCGTTTTCACTGATTTAGCCACGACTGAGCTGGCCACTAGGAGCTCTGTATCTAATGGGGCTGAGGAGGGAAGCAACGCACACAAAGCACTAGAGAGACTCAGCAGCTCAAGAAGCAGTTACACAATTCATACTCTGAAAGCTGCGGGGTGACACCCTTCTTCCGGATGGACAAACGTTGCATTTCACCAAGGGTCTCAGAGGCAAAGTCCGGTCAACGTAAACAGAAGCTGGATGTCTCCATTAATGGATTGATTCTACAGCACAGTGCAATGTGATAACACACTTCAGCATGTTCGAGGACACTGGTTCGTGTGATCAGACCAAATTATTGACCATCAGGCAGTGGGATCCGACTGTGACAGAATCCAGAGGGTGACGGAAAACACAGGACCAGGTGTTCAGACTGTTCAATACCTCAGAAATAGTGAACTTCACAATAGAAAACCTTCCCTGTCGATATTCGGGTGAAAGTGTTTTCTCCAGCACGGGCATAAATCTGGATGAATTCCCAGTAAAGCCCTTCCAGTCACACCTTCCCGGAGAGCTGCACTGACACTGGTCTGGAAAAAGTGTAATTAAAGGCACGAAGTAAGTTCGGGTCGAGCCCTCGTGGCAGGAGAGAGACAGACGTTTTGTTTCGTTTGTCATTAAATATGAAAAATCAACATGTTGACTTGACAGAATCGATATCTTTGATGGATACTTGTACAATGAACATCACGTTGGAAGCTCGTCAAATTGTCATAAAAAGGTTCACACTGGTTAACACACAGAAATACCAAACATGAATTGCTCTGCTAACTCACCAGGAATTCCAATGACGGCAATGAACACGTACAATATTTTCTCCACACTCTCGTACCTATCCAACATTGAAGACATTTTCTCTGTTCACTGACTCGACCCCCTGTGCTACAGGCGATCTGTCGGAATGAAATGTTAAGGTAGCGTGAGCCTTGGGTTTTTAATACCATTTAGTGACTCCACCGGGACAGACTTGAACAGATTTGGAAATAAAGATTTTGTAATTATTTCGAAACCGATTACATCAGACACGTGCAATCCCCACGGTGACAGATTGCGATTAATTTAGTGGATTAATTGTGAAACTGCATAGATAATGTGATGGTACTAAGGGCTGTAAATTGGGAGCGGCATTCATTCAGCAGAGAGCATTGTTTCAAACATCATCAGTCCCGGTTTATTACCTCTTGTTTGTGTCAGTGTGACTTTCGTCCATCAGCTGAGGAATTGGTAAAGCAGATCCACTGAGATTAAAACGAACGCTCCTCGCTAATTCTGCACCAATTCCGATGGCACCTTATCTGATTGAAACTTTAAATACGAGAAAATCTGCAGATGCTGGGAATCAATCAAAACACGCATTTTTCATTTCTACTTCCCATTCCCATTCCGAAACGTCAGTCCATGGCCTACTCTACTCCGCGTTGAGGTCGCAGTCAGGCTAGAGGAGCAACACCTATGTTCTGTCTGTCTTGACACAAGCATTGATTACTCGAGCTTCCGTTAATGCGCACCCCGCCCCCTTCAACATGCCCCCATTCCTGCGTCCCTCTCTCGCCTTATCTTGCTAACTGCCAACAATTCGACCAAACTTTTCTGGCATGATCTTCTACTCTGTCCTATCAGATTTTTCTTTCTCCAGCCATTTATCTCTTTCACGAATTCCCGACTCTTAACCACCGCCACACTCCCGATTTCACGTCTCTCCTACCACATTGTACGCCTTATTCACTCCCCCGCCACCCACTCCTTCTTAGTCTGAATTCTCTTTTTTCAGGTCTTGATCAAGGGTTTTGACTCGAAACCTCGGCAATACTCTTTCATAGTAGGTACCTGGCCTGTTGAGTTCCTCCAGTGTTTTGAGCGTGTTGTGCTGAATGTAACATCGTCGCTCTTTCCTAACCACGCCCAGTTTAACAAAGGTATACCAACATTTGTCCTGGCTCAAAAACACGTTTGTTCTGGAAAATAGAAACGTTGCTGCCTTCGATTAGAGTTACTTCTATATGGAAAAGAGAAACGTAAAGCACAGAAACAGACACTTCGGCCCACAGTGTCTGTGCTAACCATGACTCCACATTAAAAGATCCTAACTACCCATACATGATCCATTTCCCTACATTCCTTGTCTGTCCATCTTTAAGCGATCACTGTGGAAACCGTAGGCATTTGAGTTTCTCTCTTCTCAAATGTATGTTTTTAATTTGCGTTAATTAGTTGCCCCCAAATAAGTGTCTGAACCATCGGGGCTTTCGTATCTATTATATATGATTCCACTGTAGATATATACTTCAAAACAACCATTTGTCAGACGCAAAATACTGAAGTAAATTATGTCATTTTAGCTTGTGAAATTGTATTGAATTACCTACTGTTACCAAAGTCCTTCCAGTTTTAAACTCTGGATGTCGTTTGTGTCTGGAGGACTCGACCGAGAGGGTCATTGTGAAAATGTCTGTTGTGGTGATGAATAAACACTACCCATCCACCTCAACAGAATCCCCTCTAACCTTGCTCCATAGCCTGCGAACTCAGCAGATTGAGCTGGGGTTAGTATGTAGTAATCATAACACCCCGTAAGTGCCAAGGAACACGGTGGAGAGCGGGAGCGTAGGAAATGAAAGATTAGTTGTCGATGTGTGTACGTCCGTGGAAGTGTGTCTACGTGTTTATACCTTTGACTGTATGTATATGTATATTTATAGATGTGGGTGCTTGTGTGTGCGTGTCTGGTGTTTATACGTGTGATAGTGTGTCTATTTAGCATTTCATATGTTTCTATCTGTCTGTATGCGTGTCTGTTTGTGTGACTGTATCTGTGTGTTTTTGTGTTTCATGAGTCGTCTGTGTACCTATGTCAGTCTTTATTTGTCAGTATGGGTGTCTAGCTGAATGTGCGTGTGTATGCCTGCATCTTTGTGCATGTAGGTGTGTGTGCGTTTGTATTTCTCCTTGTGTGCCAGTGGTGTTTGTGAGTATGTGTGTGATGGTGTATGTGTCTGAATATGACTTCTGGTGTCTGAGACTGTGTGATTGTGTGTCTGGGTCGGTGTGTGAAAGTATGTGAGCACTTGTTTGTCTGCGCGCGTCAGCGGTGTGTTCTCATCTGCTTGTGTGTCTCTGTACGCGTGCGTGTCTGTGTGTATTTGTGTGATGGTATCAGTGTCTGTGTGCATGTGTGTGCATCTATGTCTATGTGTGGTGCTCCGTGTGTGCGAGTGTATAACTGCCTAGGTCTGCCTTTGTGTGAGTAAGTGTGTGTCTCTGTGTGTGATTGTGCGTCTTTTTGTTCTGTATGTCTGTATCTGTTTTTATTGCGTGTCTGTTCCTGTCTGTGTTTGGTCTTTTTGGTTTTTCTGTGTATGTTTATGCTGTTGTCTGAGTCTGTTTGTGAGTGGGTTTCAGTGAGTTAATTATTGTGTGTTAATGTGTAGCACTGTGCACACTTCTGTCTGTTGTGTATATGTGTGTGTCTGTCTGCGTGTCAGTTGTGCATCTCGATTTATGTGTTTGTGTCGGTGTCTGTGTGCATGTGCGTGTCTCTGCACACGGATTTTGTGCTGCATGTGGATTTTTAATATTAATGCTGCCGTTTTCTGAACTGGTTGAAATGAATGTTGATTAGAGGTAATCTCATGTGCATGTTGGGATGACAGCAGGATTGGGGTGCGCACTGCTTTGGGGATGCGCACTGATATAGGGGTATGTTCCTAAATATGGGGTGTGCGCTGATTTATTGGTGTGTTTTCAGATATGACGGTGCACACAGATTTGTGATTACACACAGACTTGGTTGCGTCGGCGATTTTGGAATTGCACACGAATTTTGCGTGTTTTTGCAGGACAATCAGTTATATTGAGAACACCCGGAAACGATTCTGAGTCTGCGATAATCTAATGTGGAATTGTCAAATGTTTTGGGGTGTACATGGATTTTGGGGTGCACTCTTATTTGAGGATATGTGCAGATGTAGGTGTGTGTCTTTGAATATGTGAATGCAAATCCGTGCAGGGCGGCAGTGCATTTGGAGGAGGCACTATCTTGCAGTTCGTTTCATTTGCAGGTACTTTATAAATAATCTATAAGTGCATTTTAAATTAATTTTTGTCCCTGCTATTTCTTTAAGGTATTGTTTGAAATGATATTTTCTCTGAGATAACGCAATGTGAATATGGGTGTCAGCTCGTTTGCAGATGTACAGGGATTTGATGATGTGCGTAGATTCAGGGAGTGTCTTCCAATATCAGGGTGCACAGGCATGTGGGGATTGTTTCATTATCGACACTATTAATAAATGCACTTAGTTCTTACTGTTTTTCAAAGGGTGGAGGCTGCTATTTTGTGAACTGTTTGAAATAATTTTTGCTAAAGGATAATCTAATGTGCATGTGGGAATGCCCGCCGGTTTCAGGGTACGCGCAGATTTGAGGGCGCACAGGGATTTGAGGTTGCGCAAGAAATTGTTGAGCGTGCAGTTTTGGGAATGTGCGCAGATCACCCGGATTTGGTGCTGTCGGTGGATGTGTGGGTGGGGGTTGGCGGGTGGTTGTGGTTGGTTAACAAATCTCAATGCTGTCGCATTTATAGAAACTTGAATAATAAATGCACTTGAATATTGATCTTTGTTCTTCTTATTTAAACATGACCAAGCTAATTTGTGAACGGTGTGAAATAATTCCTGCTCTGGAATTATCTGTGGGGATTTAGGAGTGCATCGGGATTTGGTGTTGTGCACAGATTTAGGAGTTTGTGAGTATGTCTACACAGCCATTTTAGGGGTGCCTGTGGATTTCGGGTTGTAACGAATTTCATCTTTTTTTTTCATTTATAGAGCCTTTAATAATAAAAGCAGAGTGTCCGTGCATTTGGACGAGTGAAGAATCTCAAGATTGCTTCATTTATAGATTCAATATTAATACATCTATAAATGCATTTAAACTGAACGTTGTTCTTACTATTTCTTTAAAGTGTGGGCAGCTTTTTCGTAAGGTGTTTGAAATTATTTTTCTCTGTGGTAATGAAAAGTGTATATTTGGTGTACACGGATTTGGGGATGTGGGCACATGGAGGGGTGTGTCGTCGAGTATTGGAATGATCACAGGCAAGGGTGTGAACACTGATTAGAGGATGTCAGCGGATGATGGGTCGTGAGAAATGTCAAAATTGTTTTTTTTTTCTATCCATACCTTTTTAAATAAAAGTGCTTTCAATTTTGAACAATGTTCCAGCTCTATCTTTAAGGCGGAGACACCTATTTTGTGAACTGTTTGAAATAATACTTTCTCTGGAATAATCAAATGTGCATATGGGTGTGTCAACGGGTAGTAGGTTGCACACGGATTTGGGAATGTCCCCAGATTTAGGGTGTGTTGCCAAATATGTCGGTGCGCAGGCATATGGAAATGCGCAGGGATTTGCAGGTGTCGATGGATGCAGGATTGTGACAAATATCAATATTGTTTCATTTTAGCTACCTTATTAATAAATGCACTTTAAAATTGAACTTTGTTTTTTTCTGTTTTCTAAGGTGGAGGCAGATAGTTTGTGAACTGTTTGGAAATTATTTTGCTCAGAGATTACCTGAGGTGCATGTAGTTACGGGCGAGTGCGGAGGCACACGGATTTGGATTGCAGAGGGGTTTTGGGCCCATGTGGATTTGAGAATGTACACAGATTTAGGGATGCGTTGACGAATATGGATGCAGACGGATTTAAGTTTGTTAGAGCATTGCACGGGAGGGGCGGGGGAGCGACAAATTTCAAGGAAGTTTCCTTTATAGAAACTTTAATAATAATTGAACTTTGTGCGTTGAAAATCGTTCTTACTATTATTTAACTGTAAACCAGTTATTTTGTGAACTGCTTGAAATGATTCTTTCTCCGGGATAATCCAATGTGCATGGGGGAGTGTCAGTGGGTTAAAAGCACAGACAGAATACACAGCTTGAGGATGAAATGTCTAATGTCAGAGGGCATGTATTCAAGTTGAAAGGGGAACCACTACCACATTATTCCATTTTTTACACTATTATATATATTGTGATTTCCTTTAACTTTGTATATTTTTTTCCTGACAGCTGCTGTAAAAAAAAAGCAAAATTACATAAGACAGCAATGTTAGACTTGTCTCAGAATGTTTAAAGGAGACTCACGTTGCATTTTTTTTCACACTCAAGGTCGTGGGTGCCTGGAATGATGCCATGGGTGATGGTGGAGGCAGATGCGATAGAGGTTATTGGATACCACATTAATGTGTGGGGAATGGAGGGTTTGGACCTTGTGTAGGCGGAGGGGATTGATTTAGGAAGGAAGAAAGTGTTCAGTTCACTTGGTTCAGAACAACACAGTGAGCAGAAAGGCCAATTCCCCTGCTGTACTGCTCCATGTTGCTGAGACCACATCTGAAGTACCGTGTGCAACTCTGGTCGGCCGCCTCAGGGAGCACGTGATTAACCTAGAATGGCACAGTAAGGATTCTGGGCTTTTGTAGCCGGGACTGAAGATCTCGAGTTATAAGGAAACTGGGTAATTACTGTGCACTGATCTCAAAACAGAGGGTGATCCAACATTGATTCTGACCTCGACCTCACTGTCACGATACAACTGTAGGATAATGTAAGGTGACAATGACACTAATTGTTCATAAGAGAAACTGTTGTACATAACTCACAAACACAGGCGTTGCACGGAACTACTACTCCCATCGGTAAGCGTGCAAGATGGCACCCCGCTTTGCTGGGAACTACAAGTCTTGTCAGTCTCCGCGCTCAGTTGGCGGGGCTCCCGGGCAATAATGAGAATTGTAGTCCAAGTGTCTCGCCTCCTCTCTTGCTTTCAGCTTCAACGCTCTCCCTCAGCCGCCACAAACATGCGCCGGACGGAATCACCGAGACGTCGAAGGAGAACGACGTCCGTCGTTGTGGACCCCGAGGCCCGCGACCATTGACAGCAGCAACTCGCTGAACTCTCCCACAGCGATGAACAGCAGAAGAGGAGTGGCTGATCACTTCTAGATTTCTACCCGGCCAATCGCCGCTCAGACTCACCTCCATTTGCTGCTGTCAGTGGCTGATGTGCCTGTCGGTCAAATGAGAACTGACACGGCGATTAGTTAGTATGGACGTCAGTCATGCTGCAGTGCAAAAATTTAGAGTGTTCCCAGTCAGAAAACGGACTGCGAATTCAGTGGATATACGTCGGCATGACTTATCTCTTCCTAAAGATACTTCTACTGCTATATAAAATGAAGTTTGTGATGTTTATAACGGATATGTTGAGTTATACTGGTAAGACATCCCGTCGGACTGAGGAAATTAAAATTATTGTGAAAGCTGCAGAGAAGAATCGAGGTATAGCTGGTGTTCTGTTTAAAGGTGTAAATGAAGCTTTGATGGAAGGGGTACCTGTATCCCAGTCTACTTGTGAAGATACATGATGAGGTTAAAATATTGTAGTGGAATGCGAGAAACCAGATTTCTAATGGTCAAAACTTTGAGAAGTTGATATCTGATGCGTCAAATCCTCTCAATATTGCATGTATTCGGGGACTTTTGTTTATTCGCACATTTACTTTTCCTGGAGGATTATATTGTTATCAGCCGTGATAGGTTAGTTGGTAGAGAGGTGGTGTTGTCAGTTGTGCAATCAAAAAGGTGCAGGGTATACCGTTGTGAATGTGTATAAAACATATAAGGCACCTTTAGAAATATTTGTTCTAACAGGTATTAAAGAGGTTTAAGATTTTATGTGATGAACGACTATTGAGGATGATGTGGATTTTTGTAACGACACGTTATGTCACATGGCTGAAGTGTCTGGGAATAGTTCAAAAGGGACAGGATAGCTATGTTCCACAGAAGAAGATTTCAAATGGCACGTGCAGGCAACCGTGGCTGACAGGAAAAGATAAGGGAAATGCATAAAATAGCAAAGGAGGCAGCATATAAGGAAGCAAAAGGCGTGGGAAGTTGGATGTTTGTGAAGCTTTTAAAATTCAACAAAAGGCAACTAAGATGTTACAAGTAGGGTGAAAATGAAGTATGAGGGTAAACTGGCCAATAATATACAGCAGGATACTAGAAGTTTTTTTTTCCAGTTATATTAAGTGTAAACGGGGGTTCTGATGTGATTTAATATTGGTCCACAAAAAATGATGCTGGGAGGTAGTTATAGATGACAGAGGAGCTTAAGGAATTCCTTGCATTAGCCTTCGCCGTGGAAGACATGATCAGTATACCAGAGGTCCGTGAGTGTCAGGGAGCAGGAGCGAGGTCATTGTCATTTCAAAGCGGAAAAGTGCTACACAAACTTAAAGGTCTTAATGTGGATAACTCACCTGTTTGAGAAGGACTACATCCCGAATATACGTCGCTGAATCGATAACGATGTTATTGTCTTTCCAGAATCACTTGATTCTGGCATGATCCCGGGGGACGGGGATATAGAAAATGTCACTCCACTCTTTTAGAAGGGAGGAAGGGAAAATGGAAATTATAGGCCTGTTAGCCTAACCTCAATGCTTGGGAAATGTTGGAGACTATTATTAAGGATGGGGAATCGGGGTACTTGGAAACTAATCATAACATATGTCAAAGACTGCATGGTTGCTGTAAAAGGAAACATTGCCTGAAAAATCTGTAAGCATTCTCTACGAAAGTAACAAGCAGTGGAAGTGAGCGAGGTCCTCAATGACTACTTCTGTTCGGTATTCACCAATGAGAGGGAACTTGATGACGGTGAGGACAATATGAGTGAGGTTGATGTTCTGGAGCATGTTGATATTAAGGGAGAGGAGGTGTTGGAGTTTTAAAAATACATTAGGACGGATAAGTCCCCGGGGCCTGACGGAATATTCCCTATGCTGCTCCACGAGGCGAGGGAAGAGATTGCTGAGCCTCTGGCAAGGATCTTTATGTCCTCGTTGTCCACGGGAATAGTACCGGAAGATTCGAGGGAGGCGAATGTTGTCCCCTTGTTCAAAAAAGGTAGTAGGTATAGTCCGGGTAATTATAGACCAGTGAGCCTTACGTCTGTGGTGGGAAAGCTGTTGGAAAAGATTCCTAGAGATAGGATCTGTGGGCATTTAGAGAATCATGGTCTGATCAGGGACAGTCAGCATGGTTTTGTGAAGGGCAGATCGTGTCTAACAAGCCTGATAGAGTTCTTTGTGGAGGTGACCAGGCATATAGATGAGGGTAGTGCAGTGGATGTAATCTACATGGATTTTGGTAAGGCTTTTGACAAGGTTCCACACGGTAGTCTTATTCAGAATGTCAGAAGACATGGGATCCAGGGAAGTTTGGGCAGGTGGATTCAGAATTGGCTTGCCTGCAGAAGGCAGAGAGTCGTGGTGGAGGGAGTACATTCGGATTAGAGGGTTGTGACTAGTGGTGTCCCACAAGAATCTGTTCTGGGACCTCGACTTTTCGTGATTTTTATTAACGACCTGGATGTGTGTGTAGAACGGTGAGTTGGCAAGTTTGCAGACAACACAAATGGGTGTTGTGGTGTTGTAGATAGTGTAGAGGTTTGTCGAAGATTGCAGAAAAAAATGATAGGATGCAGAAGTGGACTGAGACGTTGCAGATGGAGTTCAACCCGGAGAAGTATGAGGTGGTACACTTTGGAAGGACAAACTCCAAGGCAGAATACAAAGTAAATGGTAGGATACTTGTTAGTGTGGAGGAGCCGAGGGATCTGGGGGTACATGTCTGAAAGTTGCCTCAAAGAGGGTAGTTAAGAAAACCTATGGGGTGTTAGTTTTCATAAGTCGAGATATAGAGTTTAAGAGTCGCGATGTAATGATGCAGCTCTATAAAACTCTGTGTAGGCCACACTTGGAGTACTGTGTCCAGTTCTGGTCGCTTCACTATAGGAAAGATTTGGAAGCATTGAAAAGGGTACAGAGGAGATTTACCAGGATGCTGCCTGGTTTAGAGAGTATGAAGTATGTTCAGGGATTAAGAGAGCTAGGGCTTTACTCTTTGGAGAGAAGGAGGATGAGTGGAGACATGATAGAGGTGTACAAGATATTAAGAGGAATAGAGTGAATAACCAGGGCCTCCTACCCAGGGCACCACTGCTTAGTACAAGAGGACATGGCTTTAAGGTAAGGGGAGGGACATCCAAGAGGGATATTAGAGGAAGGTTTTTTACTCAGAGAGTGGTTGGTGCGTGGAATGCACTGCCTGAGTCAGTGGTGGAGGCAGATACACTAGAAAAGTTTTAAAGACTATAGACAGGTATATGGATGAATTTAATTGGGGGGGGGTTTATATGGGTGGCAGGGTTTGAGGGTCGGCACAACATTGTGGGCCGAAGGGCCTGTAATGTTCTGTACTATTCTGTGTTCTATGTTCTAAGCAGAGTGGACAAAGGAGAGGTAATTTACATAGATTTTCATATAGCCTTTGATAAGCTGCCACACGCGAGGCTGCTTAGCGACACAAAATTCTATGGCGTTACAGGAAATGTACTGACATGAATAAAGGAATGGCTGACAGGCAGGAGGCAGCGAATGAAAATAAATGGCGCCTTTTTCCGGTTGGCTGCGGGTGGCGAGTGGTTTTCCTCAGGGGTCAGTCTTAGAACCGTTACTTTTCACATTGTTTGTCAACCATTTAGATATTGGAATCGATGGCTTCGGTGCGAAGTTTGCGGCCGATACGGAGATAGCTGGAGGGGTAGGTAGTGCTGAGGAAGCAATGAGGTTGCAGCAGGACAAATTGGAAGAATGGGTAAAAAAAAATGGGCAGATGGAATCCGGTGTTGGGAAATATATGATAGTACATTTTGGTAAAAGGAACAACAGTGCAGACTATTATCTAAATGGGGAGAAAATTCAAACATCAGAGGTTCAGGGGGACATAGGAGTCCTCATGCAAGACTCCCAGATGATTAATTTACAGGTTGAGTCTGTAGTAAAGAAGGCAAATGCAATGTTGGCATTTATTTAATGCGGAGTAATATATAAAAGCAAGGAGATAACGCTGAGCGTTTATAAGACACTTGTCGGGCCGCATTTGGAATGTTGACAACAGTTTTAGGCCCCATATCACAGAGAGGATATGGTGACATTGGAGAGTCCAGAGAGTGTTCATGACAATGATCCCGGGAATGAAGGAGTTAGCATATGAGGAGCATTTGGCAGCTTTTGGGCCTATACTCACTGGAATTTAGGAGAATGCGGGAGGATCATAATGAACCCTACTGAATGTTGAAATGAATGGATACGGTGCATATGGAAAGGATGTTTCCTCTGGAGGGAACATCCGAAATTAGGGGAATAGACTCAGACCTGAGAGACGATGCCTTAAACAGTGGTAAGGATGATTTTTTTGGTAAAATTTACCATGGAGAGTGGTAAATCTTTGGAATACTCTGCCACAGAATGTGTTGGAGGCCACGGCAGAAGTTGATAGTTTCCTGATCGTTCAAGATATCAAAGGAGAGCAGTTGCATGGGACTGACTGTAACTCTGGATCAGTCATAATGGAATGGCCTATCAAACTCAATGGGCCGAATGGCTTACTTCTGTCTTTACATTTTATGGATTTTTTTGGACCAAAGGAGCGTTGTACGCAGGCGCCACCATGATCATAAGAGGTGTGTGTGTGTGTGTGTGTGTGTGTGTGTGTGTGTGTGTGTGTGTGTGTGTGTGTGTGTGTGTGTGTGTGTGTGTGTGTGTGGTAGTACCAAGTTTATTTACATAGAATAGTAAAGCAAATTGCAGGCCCTTCGGCCCACAATGGTATGCCGACACTCAAACCCCGCCTCCCATATAACCCCCCACTGTAAATTCATCCATATACCTGTCTAGTAGTCTCTTAAACTTCACTAGTGTATCTGTCTCCATCACTGACTCACGCAGTGCATTCCACGTACCAACCACTCTCTGAGTGAAAATCCTTCCTCTAATATCCCCCTAGAACTTCCCTCCCTTTACCTTAAAGCCATGCCCATGGAGAAGAGGCGCTGGCTTTCCACTCTATCTATTCCTCTTAATATCTTGTATACCTCTATCATATCTCCCCTCAGACTTCTTCTCTCCAAAAAGTAAAACCCTATCTCCCTTAATCTCTGATCATAATCCATACTCTCTATATCAGGCAGCATCCGGCTAAATCTCCTCTGATAGATAGATAGATAGATAGATAGATGGATAGATAGATAGATAGATAGATAGATAGATAGATAGATAGATAGATAGATAGATAGATAGATAGATAGATAGATAGATAGATAGATAGATAGATACTTTATTCATCCCCATGGGGAAATTCAACTTTTTTCCAATGTCCCATACACTTGTTGTAGCAAAACAAATTACATACAATACTTAACTCAGTAAAAAAATATGATATGCATCTAAATCACTATCTCAAAAAGCATTAATAATAGCTTTTAAAAAGTTCTTAAGTCCTGGCGGTAGAATTGTAAAGCCTAATGGCATTGGGGAGTATTGACCTCTTCATCCTGTCTGAGGAGCATTGCATCGATAGTAACCTGTCGCTGAAACTGCTTCTCTGTCTCTGGATGGTGCTCTGTACCCTTTCCAATGCTTCCACATCCTTCCTACAGTGAGGCGACCAGAACTGGACACAGTATTAAAGGTGTGGTCCAACCAGAGTTTTATAGAACTGCATCATTACATTGCGACTCTTAAACTCTATCCCTCGACTTATGAAAGCTAACACCCCATAAGCTTTCTTAACTACCCTATCTACCTGTGAGGCAACTCTCAGGGTTCTGTGGACGTGTACCCCCAGATCCCTCTGCTCCTCCACACTACCAAGTATCCTGCCATTTAATTTGTACTCTGCCTTGGAGTTTGTCCTTCCAAAGTGTACCACCTCACATTTCTCCAGGTTGAACTCCATCTGCCACTTCTCAGTCCACTTCTGCATCCTATCAATGTCTCTCTGCAATCTTCGACAATCCTCTACGCTATCTAAAACACCACCAATCTTGTGTCGTCTGCAAACTTGCCAACCCACCGTTCTACCCCCACATCCAGGTCGTTAATAAAATTCATAAAAAGTAGAGGTCCCAGAACAGATCCTTGTGGGACACCGCTAGTCACAACCCTCCAATCTGAATGTACGCCCTCCACCACGACCCTCTGCCTTCTGGAGGTAAGCCAATTCTGAATCCACCTGGCCAAACTTCCGTGGATCCCATGCCTTCTGACATTCTGAATAACCTTGCCGTTATGGATGATACAAAGTTTCCGGACATTGTGAACAGTTTTGAAAAGATACAGCAGAATATATTTCCTTCAGACGTGTGGGTTTAGAATCAACAGATGGTGTTTCATACGGAAAAGTCTGTGTTATTGCATTTTGGAGAACAAATGATAAGGGATGCTACACTGCAAATGATACACTCTAAACAATTTGACGTAAAGAGGAATCTTAGGTCCAAACCGGTGACTTCCTCAAAAATACAGGCTACCCAGGTTGATGTGCTGGTTTAGAAGTCATGAAGGACTTTATTAATCAAAATACAAATCAGGAAGTCAAGCTGGATATTTATAAATCTCTGGTTAGGTTGCATCTGAAATATTCCTTTCGTTTCGGTTCGTCCCAATGTAGCACTGATGTGGAGGCTCTGGCGATTGTGGTAGTGGTTTACCAGGATACTTCGGAATGTGGGGCCTGTGCGCCATTGTCAAGTTATTTTATTATCGTCACATGTTCCAAGGAAAAATATATGACTGTCTTCCTCTCCTTAGTCGCTCATGTTTTATAAAGTCCTGTCAGGCCTCCCTTCAGCTCACTAGTCACCGAGGAAAACAGTCCTCTCCCGTCCATTATTTTCTTGTAAACCAAGCCATCCAGTCTGGACAATATCCATGTGAAACTGTTGTGCACTATCTCCAGTTTAATTAAATCCTTCCTACGGCGTGGTGACCAGTACCGCACACAGCGATCCAAATGCGACCAACGTCATAAATTGTACAAACATTACAGGGTATCCCAACACCACTAATTCCTCTACGACGAAGGCAAACGTGCTCCGCATCTCCTTCACCACCTGGGCTTCAAGGCACAGGACAGAGGGACGACCCTTTAGAACAGAGATGAGGTAGAATTTCGTGAGACTGCGAATGGTGAATCTGTGATGTTCATCGTCATACAGTTGCTTATGTGGAACATTTCTGCCGGTGCTCAGATTTGTTGGACTTGTTGGAATCATGAGACACATGGGCACACACTCAATTTTCTCTTTGAAAATTCAAGTCGCTGTTGTTGTCGACTGAAACAGTAAAGGTGCAGGAAAGACGAACACTAAACTGTCCCTTCCTAGAAAGGTACATCGAATATTTCACCTACATTGAAATCGCTTCAATGTTGGTCCACTTGTTATTAATAATGTTATAATTGAACGGTAACTGATGGAGATAGGTTTGTTTCCCACAAGTAAAATAAATCGTGTACAGATGAAATTTACGTTTCACATTTTAAGCATTATGAAACAGAATTGCACCGTCCCTCTCTACTGAAAATGAACAGAAGCAACATCAAATGAAAGTCCTTTTGATTTCTTTGAACAGCTGAATATGATAGACAATGGCACAGTGGGTAAAAATAGCTGACACTGCGTGGATTGTGTCTAATGTGTCCAATGGGAGCACAAACTGTTTGAACCATTGTTCCGCCTCGTGTATAAGAACTCCTTGAATCGGTGCATGCAGACAGTTGGGACAATTTGTACAACAGCTCGCTGCTTCAGGTAGAAAATGGGGTATTCCGCAATTTACAACATCGTCAGAATTTACTGTCCGCTGCTTGCAGCAGTAGGTGTTCCAGATAGTGTAATGTCGTTTTGCTACACTCGGGGCAACGTAGATTAACTATATCCTGATGCCCAGGCAATGTAATGTCTTTGTATTACGCTCAGGGATTCGTAGATTAACTGTATCCTGCCCAATGTGTCCATGCTGTCTAGTGCATATTTTCCGTTATTAGATGATGAAAAGAAAATTTCGCTGTTAATTTCGATTCGAAATATAATTCGCGTTAATCGAATGGTTGAATTCCACATGGGGATATGATTGAGTGTTTGATACATTTATATAATTAAAGTAATATTAACCTAAGTATATATTCCCAAGTTGTAATATTATTAACGGAATTGAATGCCGGAAATGTTTAAATATGCTTACTAAACGCGCAGACAGGATCATACTACACAGGCAGTCTTGGCTGGACTCAGATGGTCAGGCAGCATCACTGGAGAGGAATAGACATTCTATGTTTCACATTGAGATCCTCCTGAAGGCTAAATCAGGACAGGTTGCAAAGATACTGCTTCACGTAAAACCTGTCAGAGACAGCAATGATACACCAGACCCAGTTATCTCTGCGTCCTCTCTCTGACCTCCGGCAATCTCGGGACAATCCGCTCATAATATCGGGAGATCTTAATACAGTGAGAAGACTCGATATCTATTTAATCTATGGTTAAATCCCATAGATTCATTAGCTGTTCCTCTCTCTCTCTCTCTCTCCGTGTAAAATTGATTCTTCCTCTGCTGTCATCACAAATTGTGCGAATTAAAAATATATTTTCTCCGTGTGATTTCGGTTTAAGGCGCACAGCAATATACAAGTTGTGCAGTGTTATTCAGTGAAAGAATGAAATGGTAATGTCATAGCGCAACTTTTTTATAATTGCAACTAAGTTATATAAAAATGTGGCCAACCTTTCGAGATACCTGGATCATGCAGATTTCAGCGTTGTTACCATTTGATGCTCAATCAAAAAACGTCATTCTTTCTCATGGATCCTCCCCGATTGCGGAGAAATTCACAGTCATACAAATGTAATACGATTTTTAAGAGTCGCTCAGCTTGTCAATAATGTACCCATATTTCTCCAAAGACGAATAGGTTTATTCTGAAACCAGCAGCTGAGGTCATTACTCCATTACATTGTCATTCCCAGAACGACTCTCTGCTGAAGGGAGAGATGTAATGTCATGTAATAGAATGTAATGTAATGTAATGTATCTTCCATTACCATAACCTTCCCGTTCATCAGCTGTTTCCTTTCTCATTTTGCTTTTAACTATCCAACCAACTATTTATGGAATACGTGGGACTTCACATCCGGGCATTGCATCCAAATTCGGATTGATTTGCTATGAACATCAACATTTCCCACGTTTGTTCCACTGCTTACGGCTGTCTTGGAGCGCTAACTTATTAGCTCTCACGCAGTATCTGTTCGCAAGTTTGTCGTCTCGCCCTTCGTGGGGCACCTACCATCCAGGAGGCCTCACTGTTTTTCTGGACGGAGCGCATGGAGTGTGGCATGTGACTGTGAACTTGATGAGCTGTCTTTCCAGGACCAGATAGCCCTGAGAGCCGTTTCACAAATTATGAGCCCAGGTTACTCCCGTCGTCTCCAAATATCTTCCGATCTCAAATTAAACCCATTCATGAAGTTTTTTCGATGTATTTATTGAATCATTTTATTTTAACTGAAAGCCAAGGGAAAAAAATAAAGAAGTGTAATGACACCATATAATCTAAAATTAAACCAGTCTCTACATTTCACGTGCCATTCTCTGCAAGACGCCATCCTGTTAGCGACAGCGCTTGATAACCTCACCTGAGGGGACTGGTAGCCGGCCTTTGTTCACTACTTAATAGAACCGCCTGAGGGCGCCCTGCTGTCTGCCACTCTCTTTCCTTCTGATTGTTAGATAGATAAATAGATAGATAGATAGATAGATAGATAGATAGATAGATAGATAGATAGATAGATAGATAGATAGATAGATACTTTATTCATCCCCATGGGGAAATTCAACATTTTTTCCAATGTCCCATACACTTGTTGTAGCAAAACTAATTACATACAATACGTAACTCAGTAAAAATATGATATGCATCTAAATCACTCTCTCAAATTCTGTTAAGTTCAGAATGTGAAACTGCTGAGATATAAAATCTGTATTATAACGTGCAATCAGCTAGATCGGGTCATTGGCATCTTGGTCAGCACAACTGGACTGTTACACTGATTCCAGACATTGGCCCGATCAAAAATTATTCACAATACCGAAATAAGACCACAATAATCATTCTGCAGTAACTGATAGTAAATGAGTTTTAAATATAATTTATTTCAGTGAATTTTACGGCGATTGTGATCCTGTCCCGCGGGAAATGCAGTCTGTCCAAATGCATCACTCTCTACCTGATGGCCATGGCGGCAGCCGATCTGATGGTGGTAATCGTTGTCATTATATTACAGAATATAAATTATATTTTCTTGTTTGCTAAATTCTTGCTCGTAACTCCGGCGTGTTCAGTGCTACCTATCCTCAGTATCGCAACCAGGGACTGCTCCGTGTGGTTGACGGTTGCTTTCACCCTCGATCGCTGTGTCGCCATCTGCTGTCAGAAGCTGCGGAACCGATATTGCACAGAGAGAACAGCGATTGTGGTGGTCGCAACAGTGAGTGTATCGTGTTGTGCCAAAGCCATTCCATGTTACTTTGCAATAGATCGATGGCGATGTAACATTGTAGCTGAATACTTCACGTCACCCCTGTGGAAAGCCTACGAGGTATTTGACAGTATCACAACACCGTTATTACCAATTTGTTTAATTCTGCTCTTCAATGTTTCAACCGTCAAACGGATAATAGCGACAAATAGAGTTCGCCAGGTACTTCGGAAATGCAGCGACAATCGGAATGATCCCGAGGTTGCAAACCGGAGGAAGTCAATGATTCTGTTGTTCGCTGTTTCGGCCAATTTTATATTATTTTGGATGCCTTCTGTCGTACATTCTTTGACCTGGCAACTTCAGAACTATTTCTACACAGACAGATATTTCAGCAATCCGACCTATATCCTGCAGCAATGTGGGTTAATGTTGTCTTGTCTGAGTACCTGCACTAACGCGTGTATCTATGGACTGACACAGAGAAAGTTCAGGGAGGAGCTGAAGAATGGAGTGAAGTATCTGTTTGTAGCAACAAGCGAGATTTGCAAATAAAATGCAAACATAATTATTCCTTCTTGCAACTTCAGAATAATTAATTTGAAGTGTATTTGATTTGAGCTTCAAGAGACCACTCTCACTGGACCTCAATATACAAACGATTAGTTTTAATCAGGGAAGGTTATTGATCAGATTAAGCAACAGAGGTTAATTTATTAGCTTTATGGAGGCATTATTGACTGGGATATCATGACATTTCAGTATGCTGTTGTTGATTACAATGTATCTAAAATATGAAAATGAATTATTAACTACACTGTTGAAAATCTCCGCATGGAATAAAATTAGTCCATTTGGTTCGTCCTTCGAGTCTGTTCCGACATTTCATTATGGTTGACCTAACGTTCCTCTCAACCCCATGTTCCAGCCTTCTTTATGCCCTGACCAAAACAGAATCTATTAACCCCTGCCTGAAATATACAATAAAAACCTAGGCACCCCAGCCGCCTGTGGCAATGAATACCACGTATTCATTACTCTTTGGCTAAAGAAATACGTCTCATCTTCGCTCTAAAAAGAAGCCCCTCTATTCTGAAGATGTGAGCTTTGGTCGTGGACTGTCCCTCCAAAGAAAACGTCCTCTCCACATCAACTCTATCATGCCCTTTCATCAGGCGATATTTCTCAATGAGTTTACCCGTCATTCTTCTGAATTCTCGTGAATTCAGCTCCAGAACTCCCAAACGCTCTTCATGGGACAAGCCATTCAATTTTGCAGTTATTTTGTGATCCCCGTTTGATCCCTGTCCATCGGGATCCATCTTCAGCGAATGGAGTTACCTTTCTTCTCCAAGTGTTGCTATGCTCACTCGCAATCTCACAGCCATCCATCCTCAACACATCTTCCCGCCTCCTTAACTGGGACACAGCTCCCCTTGTCTTTACCTACCACTTCATATGTCTCAACATGCCTCACGTCATTCTCCATAACTTCCGCTGTTTTGCACTGGATTCTGCCACCAATCCTGCCTTCACCATCCCACCTCTCCTCCAACACTCACCGCCTTCTGCAATGATCACCCGCTCCATGATTCCTTTTACAATTCATCCCTACCCATCGATTTCACTCCTGGCACTTATCCCAGTAAGTAGAAGTAGTGCACCTGCCCTTCAGCCCTCGCTGTTGTGCCGGCCAATATATTCCTAAAAAAAGTACTAAATCCACACTACCCCGTAACCCTCTATTTCTCTTTCATCCATCTGCCTGTCCAAGAGGCTCTGAAATACCCTTAATATTTTATCCTCCATCACCATTTCTCGCAAGTCATTCCAGTCACCAACAACCCTCTGTGTAAAAAATCTACCCCAGATATCTCCCGTAAACTTCCCTCCCTTAACATTGTATATATTCCCTCCGTTGTTTGCTATTCGAGCCTGGGAAACAGGTAATGGCTATCCACCCTATCTATGCCTCTCATAATCTTGTAGACCTCTATCAAATCACCTCTCATCCTTCTACGCTCCAAAGAGAAAAGTCCCAGCTCTGTTAACTTGCCTCATAAGACTTGTTTTCCAATCCAGGCAACAACCTGGTAAATTTCCTCTGCACCCTCTCCATATCTTCCACATCCTTCTTATAATGAGGTGAGCAGAACTGAACACAGTACTTTAAGTGTGATCTCACTAGACATTTGTAGAGTTGCAAAATGACCTCTCTACTCTTGAACTCAATCCCCCTATTAACGAAGTCGAGCATCCCATAGGCCTTCTTAACGATCCTGTCAACCTGCACAGCGTCCTTGCGGGATGTATGGATTTGAACCTCAAGGTCCCTCTGTTCATCCACGCTCTTAAGTAACCGACCATTAACCCTGTACTCAGCCTTCTGGATTGTCCTTCGAAAATGCATCACATCACACTTATCCAGATTGAACTCCATCTGCCACTTTTCTGCCCAACTCTGCATCCTATCTATACCCTCTTGTAACCTTCGACAACCTACAGCTCTAATTACAACTCCTCCAATCTTCGTGCCATCCGCAAACTTACTCACCATCCTTCTGCCTCTACATCCTGGTCATTTATAAAAATCACAAATAGCAGAGGTCCCACGACAGATCCCCGCGGCACTCCACTAGTCATCGACCTCAAGGCAGAGTATTTTCCTTCCACAACTACCCTCTGCTTTCTTTCTTTAAGCCAATTTTTTATCCAAACAGCCAAGGTTCCACTGATCTCATGCTTCATGACTTTCTGGATGAATCTCTCGTGGGGGACCTTGACAAAAGCCTTGCTACAATCCATGTGGACTACATTTACTGCCCTACCCTCATCAATTGCTATTGTTACCTCTTCAAAAATCTCAATTAGATTCGTGAGGCACGAACTTCCCTTCACAAAGCCATTGAGTAGACTGTACTTCTCCAAATGCTCGTAGATGCTATCCTGAAGAATCCTTTCCAATAGTTTGAAGACCACTGATGTAAGACTCACCAGTCTATAGTTCCCAGGTTTCTCCCTATTACCCTTTTTAAACAAGGGAACTACATTTGCCATTCCCCAATCCTCCGGCACCTCCCCTGCAGCCAAAGAATTTTCAAATATCATAGCTGCTGCTCCAGCGATCTCTTCTCTCAATTCCCACAGCAACCGGGGGTAAATCTAGAGTACAACTCCCAAATAGTCCAATATTATTTTTATTAGAAGACATTGAAGGGACAATACCGAAACTTATATTGAATAAGTATCTGAAAAAATTTATATAAATTGCATTGGCAGTAGCCAAAATTTATCGCAGTTACTTGGAAATCTGATTTATATTTAACTATGGATCGTTGGAATAATGAAATATATAGTTGTATTCCACTTGAAAAAATTACATACAATCTAAGAAATGAATATGATATATTTTTGAAAATTTGGCTCCCATACCTACAAAAGATAGGATTAAATACATAGGTCTTTTGAAGATAAAATTATAAAGTAATTGGGGAAAGTAAAAATAAAAATTAAAATTATTTTGAACTCCATGGAGCATGTGGGGATCCTCAGATATCCAGGCAATCTTTCTCTTCATTCTTTCTTTTTTTTCTTTCTTTAAACAAGGGTTAAGGGGGGGGAGGGTTAAGGGGAGGGGGAGGGTTAATATTATTTTTTCTCTCTCTTACTTTTTTATCATTACATTTATTCTTCGTAATTTTCTAAAAATTTAATTAATAAATAAATAAATGAGAACAAAAACTGGGGTATATCACGTAGGGCCCTGCGCAATTATCAAACTTGATGTTTTTAAGAAGATGCAACACTTCTTCTTCCTTAATCTCCACATTGTCCAGCACACAGGCCTGTTGTATTTCGACCTCACCCTGATAAATGTCCTTTTCACTTGTGAATACTGAAGCAAAGTATTCATTTAGGACCTCCCCAAGCTCCTCCGCCTTCAGGCACATGATGCCTTCTTTATCCATTAACGGCCCCGCCTTCATTTTTGTCATCCTTCTGTTCTTCACATATCCACAGAACGTCTTGTGGTCCTCCTTAATCATCCATGCCAAGGCCTTCTCATGCCCCCTTCGAGCTCTCCTAAGTCCTTACTTAAACTCCTTCCTGGCTACCCTATATTTCTCATGAGCCCCTTCTGCTTCCTGATTCTTATATCTTTCATATGCTTCCTTCTTCCTCTTAACGAGTTGCCTCACGTGTTTCGTCAGCCACGGTTCCCTTTTCCTACCATTTTTTTCCTTACCTCAGTGGGATAAACCTATGCTGAACCCATCACAAGTGGTCCGTAAACTTCCTCCACATTACTTATGTATTTTCACCGTTGAGTATCTGTTTCCAATTTACTCTCGCTAGTTCCTGCCTCATCACCTCATAGTTAGCTCTTCCCCAGTTAAGCACTTTCCCATTGTGTCTGTTTTCATCTTTCCCCATAGCTAACCCACACTCTCACACTGTATCAGAGACTGATAGATACAAAATGAACCCCACTCTCTCACCACTGGAGGAGAAATTGGTATGTACATTATGAAATGGCTAGACTCAGACTCCATGGGAAGGAAGGAGAGAAAGGAAGCTTCTGTGTGTGTGTGTGTGTGATTATATCTGCCTGTGTGTGAGCGTGTATATGTGTGTGCGTTTGTGTCTGTGAGAGAGGGAGTGTATTTCTGTGTGTGTGTGTGGTGTGTGTGAGAGAGAGAGAGAGAGAGAGAGGAAGAGAGTGTGTTTTTGTGTATCAGTGAGTGAGTGAGTGTGTGTGTGTGTGTGAGAGAGAGAGTGTGTTTTTGTGTATCAGTGTGTGTGTGTGTGTATGTGTGTGTGTGTGTGTGTGTGTGTGTGTGTGTGTGTGTGGGTGTGTGTGTGTATGTGTGTGTGTGTGTGTGTGTGTGTGTGTTGATAATATGGCTTTATTTGATGACCTGGCTTTATTTGACAGCCCTGCGAAGGGCACTGCAAAGGAAATGCCAAGGACACGGGTATTTTCATGTTAAACCATGAGACCAAATCGGAATGGAATCTATACATGGCAGAAAGTACTTTTTTTAAAACATGACGGTATTTACACCAGAGAGAAATTGAGTTGATGGTTGTGCTTGTAACCCACAGGGCAGTGCATGTCAACCTTATCAGCCTATTATATTCCTGCAGCTAATGGATCGCCACAGTACTTCAGCATCTAACTGTTCCTCAGGTGGAGTCAACAGAGGCTTTTTCCCTTAGCTTAGGGTTTCAAAATCCACAGAAAGAGCAGATAATATAAGAGGTACACACACACACACACACACACACACACACACACACACACACATTCTACATATGGGGAGAAGAGAGTTTACCAGTTGGGCTCTAGTCTTAAAGAAGTTGTCGAAAATAAACATTATACTGGGAAGCTTATAAAAATGACGTAAACATCGATGTCGTCTAGGGCTGGTGGGGAACTGGACAGAATGCATGTGTATACAGCGGCTATGTTTTATATCTGGTGGCACATAGTGAACACGGTGGGGTGGGTTTAATAGCTGAGCGGCCGAAGTGACACTGCTGAATAAAAAAAAACAAAAGTGTCTGACATTAACTGAAATTCTGCAGAAGGAGACTGAGAGTGTCCCTGGATCCAGAGCACACTGAAGGGAAACCGGATCTATTTGTAGATGAAACAGTAGACGTGACAGTGAAAATTGTCCAGAATGCTGGAAACACCGATTCCCGATTGCTCGTGGAAAGGGAACCAAACTGAATGTCTCATTTAGGGAAATGGGAACAGTCGTGACCGCCACCAACACGATTGTGGAATGTTGTAAACAGAGCCGATCATTGCTCATTTACTGGTCTCATTACACATTTTAGTCTAATTACATAGAGGGATCTGACTGATACTGACGCGTTCGTGTTACATGCCCACAATATTTACACCTGAGACTCTGCCGGTGATATAATTTGTTTGTTCAGTAACAATGGTCAGAGGTGGGACCTTGTCACTGGAGATCAATCCCTGTAGAAATCAGAGCCTGTTGCAGTACGTCAGCCCAGAATGTCTTGCCGAGCGGTGGAATTCAGAGCAATAGCGTTCACTACGTCACTCAAATGGAATATCCAGTAATCTTGCGGATAGAAGACATCTACTACCCTGTTATTTCAGCCGCTGGAATTCCCGGTAAGCCGCTGTCACACCTGCAAACGGCAGAAACTGAGAGTTAATTCCGATGTTCTGAAGTATTTCTCTCGCTACTTGTTTCCACAGCCACCTACCCAGTTCCCGCATTCCAGTCATGGGCGGAAGGCGCTGACAATATTAATCCCATTGCTTTCGTTGCAGGCAGCGCTCCATATTGGAGCCGAGATGCTGCCTTTGACTGAAATCTTCTCTGCCGCCTCGATGTCATGGAATAATTATGAATCAATATGTCTGCACAGGAGGACACCGGGCTATACTGCATCCGTGGAAACCAGCCGTCCTTCTGTAGTTCTATTCAAAGAATTACCTGTGAAATGCGTGACTGGGTCATGGAAAAACGCAAATGGCACATATGTTTTAGAAATGTCAGCAGACGGAATCGTCGATGTAGATTTAATTTCATTCCTGTGCTACCCAGAGCCAGTGATGCTGATATTTAATGTTCATTCCTTACTGCGGCTGCGGAAGTATTAAAACAGCTGTCCTCTGGTCGGTTGGGAATTCGTCCAAACTTAACCCATTTGCAAAACTCCCGGCAAGTTTTCTGCCATGCCGATAATCCACGCTGTCAGCGGTTTCATATGCTCTGCGTCCGGTATCGAGACTTTGAGGCAAAAAAAGAGAACAATAAGATCTAATCTGATTCTGTCACACTGCGGTTCAATTTCACTGGCTAGTCAGTAATTTTTCTGCTCCCTTCCCTCTCTTTTGCAGTTAACCTGCTGGCGATTGTTATCCTGTCCCGAGTAAAGTATGGTCTCTCCAAATGTATCAATCGCTACGTGCTGGGAATGGCAGCGGCCGATCTCCTAGTCGTTATATCTGACCCTCTGCTGAAGTGGACTGTTTCAATCTACTTTTGGACTTGCTTCCTCCATCGAACTCCCGTTTGCAGGGTCGTTTATTGCCTGCTTTTAGCCAGCACTGGGGTCTCTGTCTGGCTGACAGTCGGGTTCACCTGTGACAGATTTGTGTCATTTGTTGTGAAAAGCTGAAAACAAAATATTGCACCGAAAGAACGGCGGGAGTGGTTATCGGGACAGTGACTGTTCTAGGCTGTTTAGAAAGTATCCCTTTCTACTTTACATTGGAGCCTTCGATGATAATTAATGGTGTTTTCTATGGCTGTGTGACCAAAAATTCTATACGTCCCCTTCATGGGTCGCATTTGAGATGATTCATCGTATTTTCATTCCTTGTCTGACGTTTGTTCTGATTTTATTGTTCAATGCTCTGACACTAGATGGATTTTTTCCACCCATAAGGTCCGCATGGGGCTCCAGGGCCGCAGCACCCGAAAGAATGACAAAGATCCGGAGCTGGAGAACCGAAGGAAATCGGTCATTTTACTATTCAGTATAACCGGCAGTTTTATATTTCTGTGGTTAACACTGGTGGTATTTAACATCTACGCATGGATTGCAAACAGCCCTCGTTACAAGGTCGCGGATCCGATTTATATCGCAGACTCCATGGCAGCGATTCTGCAGATACTCAGCTCCTGCACCCACATGTATTTATGCCGGGATTCGTAGCAGTCTAGAGAGAAGCTGATGAACGCAGAGAAATATCCGCTCAAAGTGTTAACTAATTTCGTTAAATCATGGAGCGACCAGTTGGTTTCTGCAGTGGAATTAAATCAATCGCAATTTCCCTCCATAAGCTATCCATTTGCCAATATGTAGAACCACGTTTAACAGAGCACTCTGAAATACGCATGTATTTAGTGGTGATGTATTTCACTCGCCGTCTACCCCGTACAGATGAACTTTGTCCTTCATCAGATATGTAATATGTAAGGATCACCTCAGCCGTAATTCACACCAATGGACACTCTGTAGAACTCGGGAACTGTCCGCGACGGTCCCGTCCGCTTTATTTTCACTATTTCAATTACATCTCACTTTACGTTCTGGTGATGCTCACGGCGTTTTACTCAGGCTTTGACCTGTCCATTTCCTTCACCCTCTCCGCTATTTCTCATTCTTCCATTTAGTGTTACTCACAGTGTTTTACTCGCAATCTCACTCACGAAGCCCTCGATTCCACCATAAAGATCCAGCATTTTTTTCCTCCCACGCCGGTACACCAGTTTTGATCGGTGAGGTTCACCATGAGTGAAATATTATCGGATTGGAACATAGCGGGGTCATTTGTGTTATTTTCTTCATGTTCAACTCTGTCTTGATCTCCAGACTATTGCCTCTTTGTCCCTGCTTATCTCCGTATTTACCTCTGTTCACATCCATGGCCCTGTGACAACGTGTTTCCTTCATTTCCCTGTGTTCTCAGTTTCTTCCAGACCACACGTCCGGTCCACTACCGAGCAAATTAAATGTCATTGCAGTATGTTGGAAAATATATTTACATTGATAATAAATGTACGTAGAACTTTAGAGCACTTCCAAAGTCACGGGAAAATGTTCTTTGACTCTCTCTCTCTCTCTCTCTCTCTCTCTCTCTCTCTCTCTCTCTCTCTCTCTCTCTCTCTCTCTCTCTCTCTCTCTCTCTCTCTCTCTCTCTCTCTCTCTCTCTCTCTCTCTCTCTCTCTCTCTCTCTCTCTCTCTCTCTCTCTCTTTCTCTCTCTCTCTCTCTCTCTCTCTCGTCCCCATCTGACTCCCTGACAGTTTACTCGAGGTTTACCTCGGTCGTCATCCCGGCCTGGCGTCCGAAGAAGGGGCCCGGCCCTGCTAAAGCATCCCGGACCTGCGTCCTAGGAAGGGTCCTGGCCCTGTGCTCTAAAACAGAGGGCCTCGTCCTGCCCAGGAAAGCATCAAGGATCCCTAGCCTCTTCCAGTCCTGTAGCCACTTCATGTCTTCGCCCAGTTCCGGGGTCCAAGCCCGAGTCAAGACCTAGGTTCTAGGTCCCTGTCCAGTCTCTGGCTCGGAGTGCAAGCCTAGACTCCTGGTTCCGAGTTCCCTGTCCTGGTCCCGTTTTCCTAGACAAAGACCTAGCCCAAGTCTGTGTTCATGTTCCAGCTCCTAGTCTGTGTCCAGTCCCGTCACTAATTCTAGTCCAGTCCAATTCCCAGTACTTCATTGTCTGTGTCTTGCATTTGGGTCCGTTCCCAACGCCCCTCCTTGTGACACTCTCAGCCTCTTTTCTCCATCCTCACCTTTTCATTTCCTCCGTCTCACTCCTCTCACTCCATTGTCCTTCACTCTCACTTCTTTTCTCCCCTTTCAGTCGACAACCCTACTCAATTCAATTCAATTTATTTCAATTCAAGTCGAATTGTCATTGCAAGTTAAATGCCATACTCATGGATACCAAACGAGAGGACATTACTAGGGGGTCAATGTACAAAAGCACATTACCAACCAGGCCCGCTAGGCGACACCGTTGATTTGGGGGCTAGGTCTCATGTCCAATACCGACTCCTGCTAGGCGAATCCGTGGTTGTGAAGCCCAGTCCTTGCAAATAAAAATACAACCAGACAAATACATATGTACATATTTCAGACAACTCAGTCCATTTTCGATCTTCAATCTTCAGTCGACGCGAATGTGCTATGCCGTCTCCGGTAAAGTGCAATGATCGAACACCTCTCTCCCGCGGCTGAATAGCAAGCGACTCCGCAGCTAGAGCCCCCAGTATATTGAGTGTCGCTGAGAAAAATCTGCAGGCAAGACAGGGGAAGGGGATGAGAGAGACTGGGGATTGATAGACTGGGATGTAATGACGATGGGGGCTGATAGACTGGAATGTATTGACGGTGGGGCTGATAGACTGGGATGTAATGACGATGGGGTCTGACAGACTGGAATGTAATGACGGCGGGGCATTGTCATCAGGGTGAGTATCAGTTCATTGGGGATGCAAAATGGACAACTGCTGGAACCGATTTTTATGCTGTATATCAATTGTGGAATAGATGGCTACGTTGCCAAGTTGGCAGATGACACGAAGATTGATAGAGGGGCCGATAGTCTTGGGGAAACCCGTAGGAGGCAGAAGGACTTAGACAGATTGGGAGAATGGACAAGAAAATGGCAAATGAGACACAATGCTGGAAAAAAAAATGGCCATCCACTCTGCTGGTAGACATGAATGTAAATGTGCAGGCTATTTTAGCATGCAGGTTAAGTCGGTTTTGAAGAAGGCAAATGCAATATTAGCGTTTATTTTAAGACGGCTTGAATACAAGAGCAAGGATGTGATGCTAAGGCTTTACGGGGCACCTGGTGAGGCCTCACCTTGAGTATTGTGTACAGTTTTGGGCTCCTCATCTGTGAAAAGATGTGATGACGTTGAAGAGTGTCCAGAGGCAGTTCACAAGGGTGATCCCGGGAATGACGGGATTATCATACGAGGGTCGTTTGACGGTTCTAGGTCTGTACTCGCTGAAATTCGGAAAACTGAGAGGGGATCTCATTAAAACCTTTATAATGTTGAAAGGTCTAGGCAGGGTAGATGTGGAAGGGATGTTTCCCAAAGTGGAGGAGTCGAGGACAAGAAGGCACAGCCTCAGGATAGGGGAGCGTCCATTTAAAACAGAGGTACAGGGAAATTGTTTTAGCTACCAGATGCCGATGTGGAGGCCATGTTGGGTGCTTTTAAAGGAGACATTGACAGGTTCGTGAGTGGCCAAAAAGCCGAGATTGAAGTTGGGGGGATGGTGGTTGCTGGAAGGTGCATTAGCCATACGCGATGGGCCAAGTGGCCTAATTTTGCTCCTATGTCATATTGTCTTATGGTCTTAATTGTCAGTCAGAGAAAAGGCTTATGTTCGGGAAGCCGGTGGAGATCTTTGATACCCGCAAGGCATTCTGGGATTGCACTGCCACCATTGTAATATCCTCTGAAACATCTAGCCCTTCCCATCTGAGTCACCCTTCAGAGGGAGAGCACTCCTTCTAAAGCCATATCACAATCTTCCTCCACAATCCATTTTCGCGCCCATTACCCTTCCCTCCGCTGTCCACAACCACCATCTCTATAACAAACTCCCTCCCCTCCTCCGACCTGACTGTCACTTCCTCCCTCTCTCCGACCCTTCGCAGAGATCCACGATCTGCACTCTGCGGCCTCCGTAGCGCTTCTCGGACGGACGGTCCCTGGCTGCCGACGAGAGGAGGTAGGTCCAAGAGAGGACACGGACACAGCCAGACTTCTATCCCATTTGCAGTCGTAGCGGAAGCTCATTAAAGCGTGAAGGCGTATTGGACTTGATGTCGGGAGGGTCTGAGAGGAAATGTTCGCTCTCTGAGCGAAAAGAAGGTTAGGGACAAATTCGCCTATTACTTGAAGTACCCGACTTACTACTGCGCTCTCTTCTACCTCTTCTTTAAAAGGGAGACCCCAACCACCTCCCCACTGTCCTAGCCTCGTCTTGTGACCCAAAAGGGCCTCAACGTCCTGCCTGGCATTACGGACCTACTACATGGGCTTTTCTCCAGCTGTTAAGGGGCCAATAAGAGCGGGAAGGTCCAGGGTCTCGCTCCCCGTTTTGGCACAGCAATGGTAAGCATTCACCTCAGCCTCTGATTCCGGGTGGGAACGGACGCTTCTGAAGCAGAGGAGTGGGATACTCTCCCACTCTCAGTCCGCCGGATTAAGAAACGGTGGGCTTTCGATCCCACGAGAGGGAGGAGCTGATGCTCCTTGCGAGGCGTTTCGAGTCGATAGAACCATAGAATCACAGAACCATAGGACATTACAGAACAGCAACAGGTCTTTTGGCCCTTCTTGACTGTGCCAAACCATTTTTCTGCCTAGTTCCACTGACATGAATCTAGCCCATATCCCTCCATACATTGCTCATCCATGTACCTGTCCAAGATTTTCTTAAATGTTAAAAATGAGTCCACATTTACCACTTCATCTGGCAGCTCATTCCACACTCCCACCGCTCTCTGTGTGAAGAAGGCCCCCAATGTTCACTTTAAACTTTTCCCCCTTCACCCTTAACCCATGTCCTCTGTGTCTATGTTTATACACCTCTATCAAGTCTTCCCCTTATTCTTCTACGCTCCAGGGAATAAAGTCCTTACCTATTCAACCCTTCCCAGTAACTCAGTTTCCCAAGGCCCGGCAACATCCTTGTATATCTTCTCTGCACACTTTCAACCTTATTAATATCCTTCCTGTAATTCGGTGACCAAAACTGCATAAAATAGTCCAATTTCAGCCTCAGCAATCCCTTATACAACCTCACCATAACATTCCAACTATTATACTCAATACTTTGACTTATAAAGGCCAATGTAGCAAAAGCTCTCTTTACTACCGTATCTACCTGTGACGCCACTTCTAGGGAATTTTGTATCTGTATTCCCAGATCCCTCTGTTCTACTGCACTCCTCAGTGCCCTACCATTTACCTTGTATGTTCTACTTTGGGGTTTTTTTCCTTCCAAAGGGCAGTACCTCACACTTGTCTGTATTAAACTCCATCTGCCATTTTTCAGCCCATTTTTCCAGCTGTTCCAGATTCCTCTGCATGCTTTGAAAACCTTCCTCACTGTCGACTACACCTCCAATCTTTGTATCATCAGCAAATTTGCTGATCCAATTTACCACATTATCATCCGGATAATCAATATAGAGGACAAATAACAATGGACCCAGCACTGATCCCTGTGGCAAAACACTAGTCACAGGCCTCCACTCAGAGAAGCAATCCTCCACTACCACTCTCTGACTTCGCCCATAGAGCCAATGTCTAATCCAATATACTACCTCACCATGTATACCTAGCTACTAACTAACCTCCCATGCGGGACCTTGTCAAAGGCCTTACTGAAGTCCATGTAGACAACATCCACTGTCTTCCCTTCATCCACTTTCCTGATAACCTCCTTGAAAAACTCGAATAGATTAGTTAAACATGACCTACCACAAACAAAGCCATGTTGCCTCTCCCTAATAAGTCCCTGTCGATCTAAATACTTGTAGATGCTATCTCTTAGTACTCCTTCCAATAATTTACCTACTACTGACGTCAAACTTACCGGCCTATAATTTCCCAAATTAATTTAGAACCTTTTTTAAACAACGGAGCTACATGTGCTATCCTCCAATCCTCCGGCACCTCACCCGTAGATACCGGCCTTTTAAGTATATCTGCCAGGGCCCCTGCAATTTCAATACTAGTCTCCTTCAATGTCAGAGGGATGCCCTGTCAGGTCCTGGGGATTTATCTATTCTGATTTGTCTCAAGATAGCAAGCACCTCCTCCTCTTCAATTTGTATAGGTTCCATGACCTCACTACTTGTTTGCCTTATTTCCATTGGCTCCATGCCAGTTTCCTTAATAAATATAGACGCAAAAAAAAAATTAAGATCTCCCCTGTCTCTTTTGGCTCCGCACCTAGCCGTCCACTCTGATCTTCTAGAGGACCAAATTTATCCCTTACTACCCCTCTGCTCTTAATATACCTGTAGAAGCTCTTTGGATTATCCTTCACCTTGACTACCAAAGCTACCTTATGTCTTCTTTTAGCCCTCCTGATTTCTTTCTTAAGTATTTTTTGCACTTTTTATACTCCTCAATTACCTTATTTGCTCCCCGTTTCCTATACATGTCATATATCTCTCTTTTCTTCTTTATCAGAGTTCCTATATCCCTCGAGAACCAAGGTTCTTTTTTCTTATTCAATTTGCTTAATCCTGACAGGAACATACAAACTCTGCAGTCTCAAAATTTCTCATTTGAAGGCCTCCCACTTACCAACGACATCCTTGCCAGAGAACAACCTGTCCCAATCAACGCTTTTTAGATCCTTTCTCATTTCTTCAAATTTGGCCTTTTTCCAGTTTAGAACCTCGACCCGAAGACCAGATCTATCTTTATCCATGATCAAGTTGAAACTAATGGTGTTATGATCACTGGAACCAAAGTGCTCCCCTACACACACTTCCGTCACCTGTCCTAACTCTTTTCCTAATAGAAGATCTAATATTGCATACTCTCTAGTTGGTACCTCTTTATATTGTTTTAGAAAACTTTCCTGAACATATTTTACGAACTCTAGCCCGTCTAGACCTTTAACGGTATGGAACTCTCAATCAATACGTGGAAAATTAAAATCTCCTACTATCACAACTTAATGTTTCCTGCAGTTCTCTGCTATCTCTCTGCAGATTTACTCCTCCAATTCTCGCTCACTATTGCGTGGGCTATAAAACAACCCCACTAATGTGGTCATACCTTTCTTGTTTCTCAGCTCTATCCATATAGCCTCGGTAGACAAGCCCTCTAACCTGACCTGCCTGAGCACTGCTGTAACATTTTCCCTAACTAGCAATGCCACCCCCGCCCTACCCTTCACCCTTATGTCCCTATCACATCTGAAACATTGGAACCCTGGAATATTAAGCTGCCGGACCTGCACCTCTTGTTGCAAAGTTTCACTTATGGCTACAATGTCACAATTCCACGTGTCAATCCACGCCCTCAGCTCTTTAGCCTTCCCCACAATACTCCTCGCATTGAAATAGACACACCACAGAATATTATTACCACCACACACAACGGTTCTATTTCTGACTTTGCATGAACCTTTAACATCACCTGTTTTCACCCCCGTTCCACTATCTACAGTGGTACTCTGGTTCCCATGCCCCTGCAAATCTAGTTTAACTACCCTCCCCCCCATAGCACTGGCAAACCTGCCTCCAAGGATATTGGTCCCCCTGTAGTTGAGGTGTAACCACCTCTCTTGTACAGGTCCCACCTGCCCCAGAAGCGGTCCCAATAATACTGAAATCTGAAACCCTGCCCCTACATCAGCTCCTCAGCCACGTGTTCATCCTCCAGAGCATATTATTCTTACCCTCACTGGCACGTGGCACATGTAGCAATCCTGACATTACTACCCTCGAGGTAGAACCTTTCAGAACGTTAGAAGACTTGGTATTCTGGAAAAGTTGGCTTGTGGATTCAGGACTGTCGCCCAAGAAGGCAGAGGATATTTGTGGATGGAGCATTTTCTCCCTGGATGCTGGTGCCAGTCGTGTCCTGTAGAGATCTGTTCTGAGACCCCCGGATTTTTGTGCTTTAAAAATTATGTAAATAGGAAGTGGAAAGGTGAATTATTGAATTTGCAATGACGTGGAAGTTGGTGGAATTATGGATAGTATAGAAGGTAGTCAGGGATTACAGCAGGACAGTGACAGGACGCAGAGCAACGCTGAGAAGTTACAGATGGAGTTCAACCCGGAACGTTACGGAGTGATTAACTTTGGAAAGATAAACTTCAAGGCAGAGGTGATACCTCCTCGAGTCAACCGAGGGGCGCACATTAGTACGAGTTCCACAATGGAAGCAGAGTGATGATACTTTCACCAATAAGCCGAAGGCCGCTCAACTGTACGAGTACCACGATAGGCATGGAACAGTGCACTGCAAGAGCAGAAATAAATGTGATTGACAGGTGAGCTTAAACACCTCCGCTGTTCTGCCCATATACATAGTGACGCTCGGAAGGCAATATACCTGAAAGTAAATCGGGAGAAAAAATATACAACTTCGTGGCAAATAATAGAACAGCCTGGGAACCTGAGGATAGTTCAAAGATTTGACTGGCTACTTTTGTTCAAAGAACTAATGGATGGAGAAATAGTACTAGAATAGTGACATATTTGAGAAAATATTTGAAGTTAAATAGACTGCATCGCACGTCACGGGTGTGGGGTGGTCAGGTCATTCACTGGCAGAGGTCTGGTTCCTGCCAAACGCCCCGTGTGTGCGCTGGAAAACACTGCTCTTCAAACTGTCCACAGCCCTCGCTAACTTCCCGAAGACACTTTCCCTTTTTGATCACATGTCTATGGAATATCACCGTGGATCTTTTAATGTCTTTACAGGAATATGTGCAGTGTATTTTGTTGTAACACGTGTCAATTGTTACTGTGATTTCCATCACTCACACCGCCCGGAATGACCGGAACGAACGAAAGAAAAGATGAACGAATGTTCTCCATTTCACCCGCCAGAACAAACTCCTTCCTCCTTCCCTCAATTTCAGAAGCAAATGGCTCCGAAAAGTGTTACAAAATAAATCGACTTCAAGATGAATGCCTACTTTAAAAGCAACACAGATATAAAAATATCCCAGTTAAGTAGCTGTAGCCATGTATTATGGAAAATAACGTTGAGGAAAGCTCATCATATTTTGTTTTAAATAAATAGATTGCAATATCCATTGAGGAGTCAAATTCAAGACACGCAGACAGTGAGAATTTGTGCAGCTGTTTATCACTAATGTCCCTGACGTGATAGCCACGTTAATTGCCTCAGTGGAATCGCTCTCACCTCAATAAAAGTCTGCTAAACCGACCACCAGTCCATCTGAGCAGCTGAAACATTCCGTACAACTGAAAGCTGCTTCTGACGGAATATGGAATATCCGGCAATTTACTACATCGCGGGCATTTTCTGTCCCACACTTGTGGTTGGTGCACCTGGTAAGATACTGGAGCTGGTTACTTTCTGTATGGTGCCGTCATTACTCTGCTGAGGCATCTGGACTGTTACTAAGCATAGATGCCACCGTCGGCTGAAACGTGTCTCCGGAATGGAGGATTAAAATATCTCGGAACAAGAAGGCAGCGGGAGAGCACCTAAGGCTTTCCAGCGGGAAAACATTTTGAGTTCTCTGAGGAAGAGAGAGGCCAGACTGCACAAACGCGTGACGTCAGCCAGTTGAGTGCGAATAGTTTTAAAAGAAGGCAGCCATATCCAGCGGGCAGCGGAGGGAGAGGCAACAGAGTGAAAGGGCTTTGGCTCCACGGGCTTCGGCGGTAACGGGACGAGATGAGGCAGCTGTTGATTGCAAAAGGAGGTAGTATCTGTGTGACTCCAGTTTTCTGTGGTCCGTGTCAGATGTGGGAGGTCCTGGAGCCTCCTGGCGTCACGGACGGCCACATCTGCACCCGGTGCATCGAGATACAACTTCTAAGGGACAGTGTTAGGGAACTGGAGCTGTAGCTCGATGACCTTCGTCTGGTCAGGGAGAGTGAGGAGGTGATGGAGAGGAGTTACAGATAGGTGGTCATTCCGGGGCCACGCGGGACAGAGAAATGGGTCACAGTCAGGAGAGGGAAGGGGAAGAGTACAGGGTACTCCTGTGGCTCTACCACTTGACAATAAGTACTCCTGTTTGAGTACTGTTGGGGGGGGACAGGCTACCTGGGGGCAGCAACAGTGGCCGTGCCTCTGGCACAGAGTCTGGCCCTGTGGCTCAGAAGGGTAGGGAAAGGAAGAGGAAGGCAATAATAATAGGGGACTCTATAGTCAGGGGTTCAGACAGGCGATTCTGTGGACGCAGGAAAGAAACTCGGATGGTAGTTTGCCACCTAGGTGCCAGGATCCGGGATGTTTCTGATCGCGTCCAAGATATCCTGCGGTGGGAGGGAGAACAGCCATAGATCGTGGTACATATTGGTACCGATGACATAGGTAAGAAAAGGGAAGAGGTCCTGAAAAAAGACTACAGGGAGTTAGGAAGGATGTTAAAAAGCAGAACCTCAAAGGTAGTAATCTCGGGATTACTGCCTGTGCCACGCGATAGCGAGAATGGGAATAGAATGAGGTGGAGGATAAATGCGTGTCTGAGGGATTGGAGCAGGGGGCAGGGATTCAGATTTCTGGATCATTGGGACCTATTTTGGGGCGGGTGTGACCTGTACAAAAAGGACGGCTTGCACTTGAATCCCAGGGGGACAAATATCATGGCGGGCAGGTTTGATAGAGCAGTTGGGGAGAGTTTAAACTAAGTTTGGCGGGGGGTGGGAATCAGAATGTGAGTTCAGGTATTAAAGTAGAAGGGCAAGGGCATGATGCTAAGTGTTCTGAGCTGATGAGGAAGGACAGGCAGGGGACAGAACATAATTGCAGCCAGTTAAAGAAGTTGAAATGTGGTTATTTCAATGCTAGGAGTATTAGGAACAAGGAGGATGAATTAGAGCATGGATTAGTACGTGGAGCTACGATGTTGTGGCCGTTACTGAAACTTAGTTGGAGGAAGGGCAGGATTGGATGAAGCAGGTCCCGGGGTTCAGGTGTTTTAAAAGGAATAGGATGTGAGGTAGAAAAGACGGGGAGTGGCATTGCTGGTCAGGGATAGTATCACGGCTATAGAAAGGGAGGACGCTGCAGAAGGATTGTCCATGGAGTCAGTCTGGGTAGAAGTTAGAAATAGGAAGGGATCAATCACTGTGCTGGGAGTAGTCTATAGGCCCCCAAATAGCCCTCGGGACACCGAGGAGCAGATAAGCAGACAGATTTTAGAATGGAGCAGGAAATACAGAGTAGTAGTTATGGGTGATTTCAACTTCCCTCATATTGACTGGCACCTCCTGAGTGCAAGGGGGATAGGTGGGGCTGAATTTGTCAGGTGTGTTCAAGAAGGATTCCTGACACTGTATGTGGACCGGCCGACGAGAGGAGAGGCTATACTGGATCTAGTTCTGGGTAATGAACCTGGTCAAGTGACAGGCCTCTTGGTGGGGGAGCATTTTGGTGAAAGTGACCACAACTCCCTTAGCTTCAGCATAGCTATGGAAAGGGATGAAATCAGACGAAATGGTAAAGTGCTTAACTGGGGAAGGGCTATCTTTGAAGGGATGAGGCAGGAACTAGCGAGGGTAAATTGGAAACAAATGTTCAAAGGGGAAAGCACAAAAGTAATGTGGGAGAGGTTTAGGGACTACTTGAGCTGTGTTCGGGATAGGTTTGTCCCACCAAGGCAAGGAAAAAATGGTAGGAAAATGGAACCGTGGCTGACAAAACACGTGAGGCAACTCGTCAAGAGGAAAAAAAGAAGCATCTGTTAGATATAAGAAGCAGGAAGTAGGAGGAGCTCGTGAGAAATATAGGGTAGCCAGGAAGAAGCTAAAGAAAGGACTTAGGAGAGCTCGAAGGGGGCAGGCTAAGGCCTTTGCATGTTGGACTAAGGAGAACCCCAAGGCGTTCTATGCGTATGTGAAGAATAGGAGAATGACGAGAACGAAGGTGAGACAAAGAGGGACACATGTGCCTGGAAGCGGAGGAGGTTGGGGAGGTTGTAAATGAATAACTTGCATCAGTATTCACAAGTGAAAAGGATCTTGATCAGGACGAGTTCGAAGTAGAGCAGGCCTGTGTGCTGGACAATGTCGAGATTAAGGAAGAAGAATTGCTGAATCTTCTTAAAAACATTAAGATAGATAAATCCCCAGAGCCAGAGATGATACACCCCAGGTCGTTGTGGGAATTGAGAGAAGAGATTGCAGGAGAATTAGCTATTATCTTTGAATCCTCTATGGCTGCAGGGGAAGTGCCGGAGGAGTGAATAATAGCAAATGTAGTTCCCTTGTTTAAAAAAAGGTAATAGGGAGAAACCTGGGAACTATAGACAGGTGAGACTTACGTCGGTAGTATGCAAACTACTGGAAAGGATTCTTAAGGATAGGATCTACAAGCATTTGGAGAAGTACAGTCTACTCATGGATAGTCAACATGGCTTTGTGAAGGGAAGATCGTGCCTCACGAGCCTGATTGAGTTTTTTGAAGCGGTAACAAAAGAAATTGATGAGGGTAGGGCAGTGGATGTAGTCTACATGGACTTTAGCAAAGCATTTCACAAGGTCCCTCATGAGAGACTCATCCAGAAATTCGTGAGGCATGGTATAAGTGGAACCTTGTCTGTCTGGATAAAACATTGGCTTAAAGGAAGAAAGCAGAGGGTAGTTGTGGAAGGGCAGTATTCTGCCTGGAAGTCGGTGACTAGTGAATTGCCGCTGCGATCTGTCCTGGGAACCCTGCTACTTGCGATTTGTATAAATGACCTGGATGCAGAGGCGTAAGGATGGGTGAGTATGTTTGTGGATGGCACGAAGATTGCAGGAGTTGTGGATAGAGCTGTAGGTTCTCGAAGGTTACAAGAGGATATAGAGATGCTACAGAGTTGGACAGAAAATTGGCAGTTGGAGTTCAATCCGGACAAGTGTGAGGTGATGCATTTTGGAAGGACAAACCAGAAGACTGAGTACAGGATTAATGGTCAGTTACTTAAGAGTGTGGATGAACAAAGGGACCTTGGGGTTCAAATACGTACATCCCTCAAGGTCGCTGCACAGGTTGATAGTGTAGTTAAGAAGGCCTATGGGATGCTAGGCTTCATTAACAGGGGGATTCAGTTCAAGAGTAGAGAGGTCATGTTGCAACTCTACAAATCTCTAGAGAGACCACACTTAGAGTATCGTGTTCAATTCTGGTCACCTCATTATAGGAAGGATATGGAAGCTGTGGAGAAGGTGCGAGGAGATTTAACAGGATGTTGCCTGGTTTGGAGAACAAGTCATATGAAGCAAGGTTAGCAGAGCTAGGACTTTTCTCTTTGGAGCGTAGAAGAAAGAGTGGGGACTTGACAGAGGTCTACAAGATTATGAGAGGCATAGATGCGGTGGATAGTCAGTACCTGCTTCCCAGGGCACCAATAGCAAACACCAGAGGGCTTATGTACAAAATTAAGAGAGGGAAGTTTAGAGGAGACATCAGGGGTAAGTTTTTTTTTCACAGAGGTTTGTAAGTGCCTGAAATGACTGGCCAGGGATGGTGGTGGAGGCTAAAACATTAGGGGTATTCAAGAGCCTCTTGGACAGGCACATGGATGAAAGAAAAATCGAGGGTTATGGGGTAGTGTGGATTTTGTACTTTTTTTAAGGATTATATGGGTCGGCACAACATGGAGGGCTGAAGGGTCTGTACTGTGCTGTAGTGTTCTATGGTTCTATGGTTCTAATGGTTTTATTTCCATTTTCCATACTTTGATCGAAGTGGTTTTTCTTTTGTCAATTATGCTAGTTCAGATATTGACAATGTCTAATAATTTCACCTCGCTCGGCTTTCTGAGGTGATGCTGGTCTCTGTTTTGCTAGGCCTCAGTCTCTATCATTGCAGGCACTTTGACCTTATAACAACGTGGCAGCTTATTTAAAAAAGGGTCCAGTCTATTTTCAACTCGTAGGTCTGTTCAGTAAATGCTAATTTGTGCTTTGCATCTTTTGATTCCATTTCGTAATCGCAGCAAACCCTTCAGTTTTGTCACCTTTAATAATGGAAATGGTGTTGTTTACAGGAGCGATCAGTCGATCACCGGTACATTAGTCGTGGAACTTGGATTCCTCGTTCTACGTTGTAAGATGGTCGCAGTCCACAGACACTCACATCCGCCATTGTCCTCCATCCCGACTGCAGCGACTGAAACCGCACACATTGCATTCCTGCTTTCTACCTCCGAACAGACCATACCAGGGGGCATTCAGAGTGTTGCTGCTGAACATATTTCTATTTTGTTTCCAAATTTCTTGTAGTTACCTGTTTGGAACGGCAGCAGTCCTATCGTTGTTGTTTGTTGAACAGACCGTCAATATCTACATTTATTCTAATTATATTTCCATTCATTTTCTAATTTGTTGCAGTTAATTTAACGGCGATTGTGATACTATCTCGGGGAAAATTCGGACTCCCCAAATGCATTACCCACTACCTGGTTGCAATGGCCACAGCGGATCTGATGGTGGTGGTCGTTGCGCTTTAGTGGAACAGACCAACAATATCGACATTTATTCTAGATTCCTGCTCATCACTCCTGTATGCGCGTTTACAGCTGTATTCGTCACTGTAACGATGGGCTGTTCTGTGTGGTTCACGGTCAGTTTTACCTTCGATCACTTCATTGCAATCTGTTGCCGAAAACTACGGTACCGATATTGCACAAAGAGAACAGCAACGGTGGTTATCGTGACCGTGGTTATAGTGAGCTGCGGGAGATGTGTCCCGTTATACTTTGCCCTTGAAGCTTAAGTCATCATTAACTGTGGCTGCGCAGCGGCACATATGTAGACGCTACTTCACCCGTGTGGAGGGGATAGAAATTACTGGATAGTATTTTAACACCATTGTTACCAATCGGCTTAATCCTCGTGTTTAACGTGTTTACTGTCAGACATATTGTTGTGGCAAATAGAATCCGCAAAAGGTTTCGGCACAGTAGCGATAACCAGAAAGATACCGAGCTGGAAAACCGCAGAATTCGACGATTTTGCTGTTTTCTATATTAGCTAATTTCATATTATTATGGATGCACTATGTAGCCCATTCCCTAAATGGCAAGCACAAAACTATTTTTACCAAGACAGATATTTGAGTTCCCCGGTATACCTCTTACAACAATTTGAGTTCATGTTTCAAATTCTCGGCGTATGCAACAATACTTGTATCTCTACACTGACACAGAGAACATTCAGAGAAGAGATGACGAATGGAATGAAGTACGTGTTTACATTAAATGGCAATTGTGTTGATAACGCCCGCCTCTAATGGCAATTCAGCGAAGTTTTCAAGTATAGCTTACGAAATGCAAAGAAGTGGCAGATGCAATACAGTGTCTGAAAGTGAATGGTCTTGCACGTAAGTGAATTAAATAAAAACGCAGAGCATCTTCAAAATGGAGAAAAAAATCCGAAATCTGAGGTGCAAAGCAACCTGGGAGTTAATGTGCAGGTGCAGTCGGTGGTAAGGCACTCAAATACAATGTTTCGAGACGACTGGAATGTAAAGCAATGATGTAATTTGGAGACTTATATGACACTGCGGTTATTAGATTAGTGATTACACAGGGCATGAAGGGAATGGGGGAGTTGCCAGGAGAGGGAAATGGACCGTGATAAAATGGCAGAGCGGATGCAATAGGCCGAAGGGCATAATTATGCTCCTATTTCGTATGCTTCTTATCTTATCCTAAGCTCTTCTAGTCTTATCGGTCTGCATTAATACACCGTTGTCTGGAGCAGGATAGGTCCCCAGTTTTTGGAGTCTACATCACCAGCGTGACTAATGCAACATTTCCAATTGTGATAATGACACAACTTGCTTCTACTTCGTATGATGATAACCTCAAGAGACTTCGACAGTATTTAAGCAAACTAATTGAGTGAGATGAAGCGGTGAGTTCAGGCCAACAATGCAGAAATTTGGCTGAAGTAATTCTTCTCCACTGAAAATACAGGTATGCCGACGATGTGTAACTGACAATATACTGACCTAGAAAGGATAGTTCATAAAGGAAAATGTACGTCATATTTAATGTTATGGATTTCTGGACAACAAAAACACAAAACGTGCTCTCACATAGTCCATTCCTCGGTGCCTTTCCGATTCACGTATTTATCTGAGCTTCTCTTGATGGAATTATTGGGTAGAAAACTGACGACCTTTTAACGCAATTGTTTGTTCTTCTTTAACCATCTGGAAGATGCGAAAAACACTGGTTCTATGTTTTTGAAAATTTATTATAGGGTATTTGCAACAATGGGAATGCAATGAAGATTAACCATAGGTCCCTGCAATGGCGGGTTTGACGCGTTACTGTCAGAATGACAATAAACATCCCAGCTCAAAACGTGTGCTTGAATAAAACAGTTTACCAATTAACTCTCTCGAGCTTCTGTCTGCCTGTCCAGCCTAAAGCCTCTGATACCTCATAGCCTTTATATGCGGCATCTGCCAGTGCATACTTAGATAAATAGATATATAGAACGATAGATCGATATATATGTTGTCCAGAAGGAACTATAATCTGCCAATCAGCTAACAGGAACCAGCCAGTGCAGTGGGATCAGACAAAGAAAAAATCTTTGTTCTTGTCATGTGGTCGCAGGAAAGCATCTTCGTACTCAGGAATGGCCTAATCAGAGCGACTGAAAGTGGCACAATTAGTTTTTTCTTCTGATGATCTACTAAACTTGATATCATTTGCAGATATGGAAAATGACAGGCTTGCAAAAGGAACGGTCTGCATCCTGGTGCTCGGGGCTCAGATTTTAGCTCATCTGGTTGAATTGGTCTGAACCAGTGTCAGTTGGAAAGGCCAAAATCATTTATATTGATCACGCGGCCAGAGACACAAACTGCGTGAAAAGTGAAACTAATCAACACACCCTCGGAACTGGGTTAAGAGCATAAGTGTTCCAAATTCTAACATGGAGATTGCGGGAGAGTAAATGATAAATTGGAGCATAGATCTTTAACCAGTCTCTGTGGAACGTGAAACACTGGCCGTTCGTTAGGGTTTTATCACAGCGGGGCGAGAATGGGCCATGGGCATCATCACAGAACATCGAGAAGGCAGATAAGGAGGGGTAAGGAAAACAATCAGAGCTCATTCTCGATCATTGGCAGGAGCTCAGTCGGAAGGTGATTCGCAGTTCCTCTCATTTACGTTCGCCCTCACGATGGCAGTGGAGAAGTCGCAGTCAGAGAAGGAAGTCCGAATATTCAGTGGAATAGGAATTATAGTTTGAAGAAACAGGGAGCTCAGGATCAACCATGTGACCGTGTGGATGCAATGCACCGAATGTGCACTTAATCACGGCTGTTCGTTTTCGCTAATATAGCAGAGACATCATTGTGGACAGTAAAAGTGTGGTAACCTAGGTCGGCAGGTATGAAGCTAAATTACTGCGTCAATTCCTTTATATTGGTGTAAAACGAGGAAAGTCAACACCTTATGGTAACTTGTATTTCCACTAACCTTTGTATTAGATGCACCTGCAATGGAGAAACGGTTACCACTACTGAACGCATATACATTGCTGGTAACATTTTAAACATTCGCGTGAAACACCTCTTCCCTCTCCGCTTCCAAGTCAGAATGTCAACTTCTCCACTGATATCTCAACTGCTCCTTTTTTTAAGAGGTACATGGAGCTTAGTAAAATAGAGGCCTTGTAATTTTTAAGGTAGGGACATGTTCGGCACAACTCTGTGGGCATGTATTGTGCTGTAGAGTTTCTACATTTTTATGTCTATTTTTCTAGGTTTTCCTAGTGACGCACTTTTGTATCAGCTCCACTGCAATCATATCGTTTATCTATAGGGAGTAGAATCGCTACGATATCCTAATCAAACTAATATTGCATACTACTGCATCATGACCGTTCCCGTTAATGAAAGCAGGTGTTCGGAATGCTCTGAACACCACATTATCACTGCCCCTCCCAGCCTCAATTGTTGCTTGAACTTCCATTTCCTTGTCCGTCTCCGCATCAGCAATCTCGAGAACCCTGTAACTCTTTGTGAATATACTAGCCCTACTCACCCATGGAAGGTAATTACCTTGTACTTCCAATATTCACCACTTCCTGCCCGTTATTGTCTATGTAATGAATGTAATCCCTCAGGCACAACCCATTGATTTATGTCTGCAACGAGCATCTAGTCACAGTGAAAAGTTCTTCTTACGTTCCATTAAGTACATACCATTCAATACATAAGTACTTCGTTGCAATGGAACAATATATACAATTTGTGTTATACTGCATTTACTTTGAAAATGCAGTTCATACTGTCAAATAAGTCAATACGACTATCTACTTCACTGTCATCTACGCTACCAATTTAGTACATCTGCAAAACAACTGTCATAGTTGGTACAAAAGTTATCAATGCAGACTGTCAGTTTATGTATCTGCACCAAATAGAGGATCATGTGTAGGGAGATTGAACTACTTTGCTTTACTTCGGTCGAAACTTTGATGGGAGATGGTTTACCAGGCGAGGGGCTGTATCAATTTGATGCACATACAACACGATGGAGGAACCGTACATCAGGCAGTATCGAAGGAAATGAATAAGCCGCTGAAGTTTCGCGCCACAACCATTCAATAGGGCTGGAAAAAACGGTGGGAAGATGACAGAAAATGAAAGTTGGAGCAGCAGGAGGAGGACAAGCTTCAAGGAGATAGGTGAAGCCAGTTGATTGCGGTAGGGGGACGACATCAGTTGAAAAGGCAAAGTGATGGAAAAGATAGGCGAGGAGAGCTGATCATAGGAGAATTAGGAGGAGGAGGAGCACGGGGTGGAGATAGACAGATCAGGAACCCAGAGTGGACAAAGGAAGAAGAGGGACAGGAGAGACGGAAATACCGGAAGATAAGATATCCATGCTCATGCCATAATATTGGACGCTACTTTGACGGAATATCTAGTGTTACACCTCCACTCAGAGAATGGCCTTTTCGTGGCAGAGGAATACGCCATGAAACGATGTGCTGTACCGGGAATAGGGATAAAAAATCGAAATGGTCAGACACTGGAAAATTTGTTGTTGGAGCTGAACTACTCGATGACGTGGGCATAAGTTTGAAGTAGGTTCTCTGCCAGAATGTCGACTGTTTCTATAGATGCTGCCTGATCTGCTGAGTTCTTCTAGCATTTTTGTGTGTTGCATTTCATTTGATTAACCGTTTGGTGCGTTCACTATCCTCATATTGCTGCATGCTATTTTAATTTACGGCCCTTCACTATACTACAGGACTGTACAAAATTGTTTTTTTTTAATATAATTGTTTTACAAGATCGATAACTGAGACGATTTCCTCAGTGAAACAGAGCAGCCCAATAACAGTGCATAATTGGTCTGTGATGACAAAAGCTATGGATGCCAGTAATGGACACGATCGTAAAACCGAGAGGTGAGCCTGAGAATGTTTCACAACAACATCCACTGAGTTCTCGAAACGACATTTCTTCGTCTTTGAGATTTTGTAATTTCGTGTCGAGCTATCTATACGTCATCACAGTTCGGATTTTACTTGAATGCCATCATGTTTGTTTTTACCCGAGCTGTTGGAAGACACGTCAGCCTTGTGTAGTATTGAATATTCAGTGTGCTGGAGCGAGTATAAATGAATAACAGTGGAGATTCATCCGATCAGAGTTTCATCAGCGAGATCGCGGGCAACTAGAAAACAGGCTGAATCTCACACAGCATTCTTAAAACATTTACAGTGTGAGAACCATATCTTACATGATTACTGCTGTTATTGATGTTCCTGGTAAGAACAAAGGCGAACTAGTATTTGCAGTTTTGTGTGCGAGGTCTTTGGACTCGTCCAGTTACCGACAGCGTTGTGATGCCGGTGTATCAATGAGTGCGGCGCACACATTGACATATCTCTGTGTTCGTTCAGAAGCTCCATTGCAGTGTAATCCATGGCCTCAGATGAAAATAAACCGGCAATTAAAACAGATATAAATGGGAAGATCGGGGAGATGGATACATTTTGTGGATTCATGTCAGAGAGTTTTGATTTAGCAATGTAAACCCCTACAAAAGTAAACTCTGATAATGCAGCGCGCCCTTTACCGGCTACTTGGTATTGTTCTGTAACAACAGTGCAACATGCTTTAACTTCACATTTTACGCTATTTCACAGTGTGTGAAGACAATGATTCCAGTATGAAGGGAACGAAGAATAAGATACAGGCGATAGTCCATTCTGGAACAATAAGCACCGAAGCATTTAGAATTAATTAATTAATGACTCCGTCTGTCCAAGTAGACATTGGATGCGCCCGGTTTAAAACTGTGGCTGAATAAGCAGACTCTTGAGCGGCAGCCCTTGGCACAGCTGCTGCACACGAAGGCTGCTGGCTGTGGCTGGGTCGTCAATCAGCGTGCCTTCTCTCTTTTCTATCCAATCACAGTCGAGTTCGTTTTTCCTCTGCATTGATAATGCCTGTACGTACAGCCTGTCGCCACTTGCAGCGATTTGAAGCTGTCTCTTCCGAAGTGTCCACTCTAATAGCAGCAGACTTCAGGTCACGTTTACAAACGTCCCTGTAACGAATCAGGGGGCGCCATATGGGCGGACGTGGTCAAGCCAGCGCAGTCGCCGCTGCTTTAGAAGGACATGAATGCTTGGCATGCTGGCCTGGTCCAGGATGTCCTAGTTTGGCACGCGGTCTTTCCAGGAAATGCCCAGGATCCGACGCAAGCACTGTAGGTGGAAGCAGTTGAGGCGGTTCTCTTGGCGCGCGTAGGTTGTTGACCTCTCGCTGCCGTAGAGAAGAGTACTCAGTACGCAGCCTCTGTAGACTGCAATCTTGGTGGCTGTGGTGAACTTGTTGTTTTTGTACAGTCTCTTTTGACAGCTTGGCCATAGCAGCGGCGGCTCTCCCTATTCGTGTGTTGAGCTCTGGATCGAGAGACAGGTTGCTGGAGACTGTTGGTCCTAGGTAGGTGAATTCATCTACTGCTTGTGGTCGCCGATGCTGATGCTGGGGGCTTCGCTGACGTCCTGGCCCATCATTTCTGTCTTCTTCAGACTGATGGGGAGGCAAGCATGTGCCAGGGAACTGACTAGCCTCTGGAGACCAGACTGCGTGTGTGACGACAGGGCGGCATCCTCAGTGAAGCGTATCTCCCGGATCAGGACTTTGGTCTTTGCTCTGAGGCGTGCAAGATTGAAGAGCTTGCCGTCGGACCTAGTGTGTAGCTACACTCCGTCATCAGATGTCCTAAAAGAGTACAACAGTACGAGGGAGAAGAATACCCGATCAGCTTCGGGGCAAGAATGCAACCGTGCTTCACACCACTTTGGATGAGGAAGGGTTCTGAGGTAGACACATCGAATTGTACTGTCCCCTAAATGCCGTCATGGAAAGAGGCGATGAGATTCAGCAGCTTTGATGGACATCCGATCACCTTCAGGAGTGAGAAGAGGCCTCTTCCGCTAACCAGTTCGAAAGCCTTGGTCCGATCGATAAAGGCAACGTACGAAGGCTGTCTCTGCTCCCGGCTCTTCTCCCGTAGCTGTCTGAGTGAGAAGATCATGTCGATGGTGAATCTCTCTGCTCTGAGGTCACACTGGGACTCAGGGTAGACGCGTTTTGCTCGTGTCTGCAGTCGCTTCAGAAGCACTCGGGCAAGCACCTTGCCAACAGCGCTGAGCAGGAATATGCCTTTGTAATTATTACAGTCGTTGCGTTTGCCCTTATTCTTGAACAATGTGATGTGATGAAAAAAGAAATACCTACACATAACAGCAGAGGTAGAAACTAGGGCATTGCACTGACATCAGGCCTTTCCGTTTCCACAGAACCTTCTCTCTTGTAATGTTAGCTTCACCTACTCTGTTTGCAGACAGTCCCGAACTTATGGTGTACTAGTGGTGTCTTCCACAGTGTAAACTAATGCAAAGTACTTATTCAGTTCGTCCCCCATTTCCTTGTTCTCCCACTACTACACCTCCAATAGCATTTCCAGTTATTCCACTATCTACTGTCGCCTCAGTTTTACATTTCATGTAGAATATCTGACGAAAATTTTAGTCTCGAATGATATAAATTGGCTGAATTAACATTGGACAGTTTTCTGGGTTGAATTCCCAATGGTTTGAATTCAACTGTGCATCACGTTCACATCATTTGCCTACTACGGTAACAACCGAATTCAAAGATAAAAGTTCAAATTGCAAGGTACTTTTCTTTTCTTTTTAAGAAAGTGCATGCATATCCCTACATAAAAACCCTGAGTTTAGTTTGCTTCCGGGCAGAGTCAGTATAACCAAAACACCTAACAGAGTCAACAAAACTGACAAATCACCAACAAACAAAAAATAACAAACTGTACAAATCCAAACGAAGGAAAAATATCAATATAAATAATGATAATAACAATTAAGCTATTACTCTCTGGAGAATGAGATGAGTCATTGAAAGTGAGTCCAGAGATTGTGGGAATATTTTTGTAATGTTCGAGTCAAATTGACTGAGGTCATCTCCTGTGGTTCAAGAGCCCAATGCTGAGGGGTAATAACTTCCTCAGACTGGTGAAGTCAGCTTTGAGGCGACTGTATCTTCTCTCTGCTGGCAGTAACGAGGCGAGAGCATGGCCTGGACGACCCTGACGATGGATGCTGGCGATAAGCTTCCGCAGTCGGTGTAGATGACGTGAATGTTGTGGCTGGGTGGGTGAGGAGGGCATTACCCAAGATGGACTTGGACGGATCTGATACTTGTTGCAGAACGTTCTGCTCAGGAACTTTGTTTTTGCCGTACCACTCTTTTTTGCATTCAGTCAACATACTCTCCACCAAATACGAATTAAGGTTTGTAAACACTTTGGATGTCATGTCGAATTTTCGCAATCATTTATCCCCCACACAACCAACCTTCGTGTAATCTGCAAACTGTAAAACCCTCCATTTCACCTCACATCTCACTCATTTATAACTATCACAAAGAGCAGGGATCCATGGACAGATTCCAGCGGAGCACCACCATGTCACTGAACAGCAGGTACAATACACTCCATCCCGAACACCTGCAGCCTTCCGTGGACATTCCAGTTCTGAATACAAACAGCCTCCATGACTTTCTGAATAAGTCAGCCATGGGGATCCAATAATTTGCCAACCAGTCTCTATAGTTTAACCAGCAGCATGGTGGGAGAACTGGCCTCTATCCAGGTGTCCTTTACCTCGCTCCCCGGTTAAACAGTAGTGTCACATTTGTGATATTCAAAAGTTCTGAATAATTTCCAGAAGTAAGTAATTTTTGTAAGACCACTACAAAAGCCAACAATGTGTCCTCAACTTTCTCATTCTGAAGCTTGGATTTGATCCATATGGCCCATGTGATTTAGTCATCTTCAGGCAATTCAGCCTGCCCAACAATGTCTCTTCAGCGATGTCTTTGGCACTCGCCTCCATCTCTGAATCTCTTCAAATTCAGGCATATTGTTGGTGTCTTCCAGAGGATAAGCAGTTGCAAATACATATTTCGCTCCTCGCCTTTTCCCTGTTCCCCATTTCAATCTCTCCAGTGTCATTTTCAATTAGTCCAATATGCCACCTGGCCTCTTGCTTGTTCTTCCGTTACCTAAAACTCTGTTCTTGTTGGTTGGTTCCTTTATAGTCCCCCTGGTCCGTACAAAGTGTATAGCTGAGGTCTCATCTGATCATTACAGCCAACTCTTCAACTCCCGGCAGATATAAGGCGGGAAATATCCACACACCTTTGCCCTGTTTAATGAGACCCAGGAGATCCGACCTAAGTTAAACCCCGCTCTCTCGGTACAGTGTTTGAACCCTTCCTGTCCTAGCGTCGTAACTCCATAAATTAAACGTAAGATAAACACAGTTGTCCGAAATGATTTGTCAACTTACTTTTCTATTACTGAGGCACTCACATACGATGAGTGGCTGTAATGATCACGAGACCTCAGCTATACACTTTGTACGGACCAGGGGGACTACAAAGGAACCAACCAACAAGAACAGAGTTTTAGGTAACGGAAGAACAAGAGGCCAGGTGGCATATTGGACTAATTGAAAATGACACTGGAGAGATTGAAATGGGGAACAGGGAAAAGGCGAGGAGCGAAATACCTTAATGCTCTGTACCATTCAGGCACTTTCTACATATAACTTGAATTCAATTCCCTGACGATTGAGACCAACACATCATACACTATAAACATGCGCGGCCATTTTGTCGGATCGATGGATGTGGACACGGAGATTCTTCTCTTCCTCCGGGCTGCCTTAAGACAATCATTAACCCTGTATTGCGCTTTTAAATTCGATCGGACCTTCCCACACTCAACTTAACTTGCCGATTCTCAGTCAAGTTCCGTATTCATCAACTCCCCTTTCTATGCAACAAGAACCCTCCACACTATCCACAAGAATACCAACATTAATGTGATCTGCAAAGGTACCAGAGCAACGATCCACTTCTTCACCAAATTAATTTGTGAAATTCACAAAATTAGGGGTCCTAGATCAGAACTCTGCGGAAAACCACTCGTTACCGATCTCCAGGTAGAAGAATCTCCATCTACTACCGCACTCTGTTTTCAAGGGGCAGACCAAACCAGCTGTGAATCACCATAGCCAATTTCTCTATCCCATAACTTATTATTTTCCTAATGAGCCTACAATTGGGAATCCTATCAAGCGTTTTACTAAAATTCCTATACACAGCATCCACTGCTGTATCTTCTTCTGTGTGCTTAATAATTAAATCACTTTCGTGAATTATGACCTACCCCTTACAACTATCCCATATGGGACTCTCTTTCTCAACATGGTCAAAAGGTACGCTCTAAGAACCTTTTCCAAGACTTACCCCACACTGACGTAAGACTGACTGGTCTATAATTCTCTGCGATATTCTTATGACTTCTGTTCCCACCTCCCTTGTGTGCAGTTGTAGAAGGATGTGATCAAGAACGCAGTAAAGAATCATGGTTCAGTAGGAAGTCAAGCTGCTGATGCATGGGATTCTGTGCTCGGTAACGCAAGGAGTATCTTACCCAGCACATCCGTGCCGCCGCTTCTCCACACTCTCTCAACCGGTTCACTGTTGATCAGAACAATCCCTTCAGTGAAGGTACTGCTCTTCCACTCTCAGGGACAATTAACACATAGGTCTCTGTTGCCATTTCAGTCTGGAGTTCCTGTTCATGGCCAAGAGGAGATTCAACTGCTAGAAGATGTTCTGGTTCCGTTGTCTTGCTTCGTTTTGTACACCACTCCCAACATCGAAACTCAGTATCTAAGTTCTGGCCATTTCGCCCAGCCTGGCATCGGCACCCCCTTACCAACAAGTGTGGAATCATCACCCACTCTCACAATAAAGACCATGTGGTCAGATTAAGAACCCAGTTCTGGGGACATCCCACCAAGGTCCTCCACTGACCCAGGAATATCGGACCACGTTGTTAATGCAAGTGGCTCTGAGAAGACCGAACTCCTTTCGGCCTGTGGCGCAACGTCACGGATTACAGACAGAGGTGTCCTTCCCCCAAACCTTGGTTATTCCTGGTGCAAGAGTGAGATCCGGAACACATCAAAAACGCCGAGCAACACAGGTTGATGCTTGGGGTTCGAGGAAATGTCTGTGTTTCCTCGGGGAATGCACTGGAGAAGATGAAGGCCGCAGGCCACTTCTGTCTGACCGCCTGGGTTGTCGGCGCTGCAGCGGTGCATACACTGGGCAGAACGGGCAGCGGATGGTTGATATGATGCACCTCCTGTGTCTATGTAACTGCAATAACTCCGCTTTTCTCTGGTTATGTGAAAGGGTTAACGTACTGTATTCCAGTGTTCACATTAGTCTAACAGGTTAGATTGCGTGGGATCCAGTAAAAGATAGCGGACATAAAACATATAAGGGGATTATTTAGCAACGTGGGCTGTGGATTGTCCAATAGACTTCAATCAACTCAATGTGAAGTATTGCATTGTGGGAAATAAAACCAATGTACGATTTACACAGTGTCGATGTTTCAGATCGAGACATTTCATTAGAACGCAAGGAAAACAAATATGTGGTGTCTGTAGTCCTGATTAGAGATCTTGGCTCCGAAAAATCGACTGAACACTTTTCCATAGATGCTGCCTGGCCTGCTGAGTTCCTCCAGCAGTTTGTGGTTTTGTTTGGATTTTCAGCATCTGCAGCTTGTCTCTTGATAGATATTAGGAAGTTTTGTTGCTTCTATGCTTCACGCAGGAGTGGCGCACTTTGACTATTCTGTATAGAGTTGATCATTCTGTTGAAGGAAAGATTGCATTAAAACGTAAAGGGGTACTGAAGGGTTTTACCAGGATGTTGCTGGACTTTGGGTCTGAAGTACAAGAACTTAGTAAATTCCATAGACCGTAGAAGTTTGTGGGGTGATCTGATACAAGTTTATCATGGCTGACATGGATGAGGTAAGCCACAGTGGTTTGTCTAGGAAGGAGGTGATTAAAAACAAGACGACATCTGTATTCACATTATTGAGTACTACAAACAGGGATTTTGATCAGTTTAACAGAGAATCTTTATTTCTGCATTTTATGTTCTTCCTTTCCACAGAATAACCCCAAAACAGAGAAAATTGTAAATGTAAAATAAATAAAAACTCAATAACTGAAATGTTAGCAGTTAGATAGTATTCAGAACACCTTGTTCAGGACCGAGTTAAATCATTTCACAGCTATTAGAGGCAAAAAATTGTTTTGGGCAATTTTCTATGAAATTTATACAACAGAATGAAGCAAGACCTGCCCCATTACTCCTCGTAAAATTGCTCAAGCTATGCCAAGTTAGTTGGGGAGCGCTAGTAGATATCAATCCTGTTGACATTTCAGATATGCTCGTTTTGCTTAAGGTCAGGACTCTGACTGGGCCATTGAAAAGCAGGCTAACTCACCATTAATCTCCTATATGTTGCCCCCTCCCTTATCGCATGCGGACATTTGCCGTTTTTCAGTCCGCTCGAAGAATTCCCGAATTTAGAGATTCTTGAATGGTTATTACTACTGACCTCAGTATCTCCTCAACAGCCTCTGTGAGAACCCTAATACGTCGTAGATCTTGTCCATGTGACTTATCTACAATCAAACCATTCGACATCCCAAGTACCTACTCATTAGCAAATGCAATTGCGCCCACTCTTCTGACATTCTCAACTTTTAAGTATACTACTAGTGTGTTTCACAGTGAAGGCTGAGGCAGGACAGTTATTTAGCTCATTCGACATTTCTTAGAACTGCATTCCGCACTCAGCAGTGTCATTGTACAATCCGCCAATATCCATTCTTGCCTCTCTTATACTGAATATTTGACAAAGACTTTTGGTTTATTCCTTTATGTAACTGACTGGATTACCCTGATAATGGTTTTATTTTTGTTGCATTCCGGAATGACATGGCTGAGAAAATATGGAAGAGGCAGGACCCTGGACTGTGAGCGAAGAACCATTGAAGGTTTGGACAATTTTACTGCCGTGTCAGATTGAACCCGTAATGATGTCGGGGCTGAGAGCAAGGGAAGGGCTGGTTCATCTCATTGCTCCATCAGGTTTACTGGTATCCGCGCTGGCCTCTATTTAATGGACCCCTGAATCAGCTGCAGTGATGACTGGCTTCGTGTCTGTGGACTCACGTTCGAGAGTTTCAGTTATGAATGCTATTTGCTTACTTTTACTGCATGCAAATTCTGCTTTTTACTGCGCATTGGGTGTTTGACGATGCTCATTATTCGATTTTTCTCTGTCCTGTGGGAGATCGGTATTGATGTTAAACAGGATTTGAATACATCAGTTTTCATCCCCTCCTTCGTTCCATAGTTCACAACAGTAAACTCTCTCTCTCTCTCTCTCTCTCTCTCTCTCTCTCTCTCTCTCTCACACACACACACACACACACACACACACACACACACACACACACACACACACACACACACACACACACACACACACACACACACACACACACACACACACACACACACACACACACACACACACACACACACACACACTGGCAGAGAAAAGGAGAACCGACAGAGAGAAACAGATGAAAAAGAGAAAAGAGGGTGAAAAGACAGAGGAGTGCTTTATTGAGAGGAAAATGCAGTCCATGATTATGCAGTTTTGTCAGAATTGGAAAGCAGGTGGAAACCCTATCGCCTAGGCTACAATTTGATCGGAGCGTCAGCTAAGCTGCAAAGGGGATGCTGAGACCAGTGATGCCGCCGGGATCAGCTGTAAACAGCGGTTTTGAAACCTTAAGAAATACGCACAAAATGCTGGAGGAACGCGGCAGATTCAGGAAGCGACAATGGAAAAGAGTTAGAGGCAGAGTTAAGACGGCGTTAAACGGCGACTCCTTTGCTTGCATCTTTCATTTTGTTTTTCCCTTTCAAAGTTCGTTTGAAGACCCTGACCTGGAGTTAAACACAGACTTCGGTTCTATGCGGGAATGTGACCGGTTGTTTGGATCTCAGGACGGGCCAAGGGCTCGGCCTTGTGGGTAACACAGGTAGTATCGACCCTTGAAGGTCGATGTCATAGCAGAAGACACGTGTGTCGTCGGGGAGGCCGGAATATCTTTCGCTCTGGGTCCGTCTTTGCGATATTGAGGCAGAGAGCTACGAAAAAGCGAGGAAACGGACTTTTTTAAGATCGCAAACCAGCGGGTCGTCGTTATGCCTCTCATTCGCTGTGAAAATGGGGGACACCTCTCTCTCCCTTTTCGGGGAGAGAAAGAACCTGTGGTTTGTCGAATACCAGATGAAATGCGATAGTCTTGGGCGGAATTGCAAGTCGGTATCTCTATCGTCACCATGCTCACACTTGTTCTCGGTAGCGGGTGCTGGGGGAGGGGGGATTTCTGCTTGCCTCAGTTTACGCGCGGGAGGGGGAGCTGTTGGGGGGATTTGGATTTCTAACATTTGACTGTCGTTCATTCTTTGTGACACTTCTCAGTTTTCGTGGATGTTTGCGAAGAAAAGCGATTTCACGATTTATATTGTATACATTTCTCTGACATTAAATTGAAGCTTAGAACCTTTGAGTAAACAGTCGACCTTCCGGGCCGACAGTTTGCACTGTGACTGATTATGTGTGTGCTGCTTTGTAATTCGAGAATTTGCAAATTTTCTCGTGTTCGTTTGGTAAATCTGCTCATCACATTGTTTCCATTTACTCACAAGTGGGGGGAAGAAAAGGAAACAGGAAGGCAGTTAAATTGTAATATCTTTCAACATTTATTTCTGACGTTTCATGAGTTTCAAAATCCGATTCAGTGGGTATTTCACCGCATTCTTTAGTTCTTCTCGGAATTTGCTCTGAGTCAGGGCGTAAATACACGTGTTGGTGCAGGAACTGAGAATCTGCAGAATTCCCGCTGTGTATTCTGTGATGTAACGGGGATCCGTGACAGAATAATAAACAGTACTCTTTGAAATCCGTTGGTAGATATAAAATACCACCTGCGTTACCCACAACAATATGAAACTACCGGTAATGCTGAAGAGCAAAACGATGGATTTGCGTCGGTTCTCCATCTCCCGGTCCCTGTCAGTCTCTCCACTCTTTTGTCCCCGGAGGCCCCTACGGGCTCGACTGGCAGCTAGAATCCGCCTGACAGTCAGAATATTGAGCAGCAAAATCATAAAGAATGGGACACAAGGGGTTAAAATGCGGTGAAACAGCGTAAATGCCGTCCATGGGGGAGAGTTCTGCAAGCTCGGTGTAAGAACACAATACCAGGGAACACCATCAATTATCTTAAAAGGCACGTATACAAAGCCCCAGGGGACACACTCCAAACAGGCCAGCACACTCACTGTCCCGATAACCACAGCCGCCGTTCTCTCGGTGCAATATTTTGTTTTCAGTTTCTCAAAGCAAATAGCCACAGATCGATCGAAGGTGAAAGCGACAGTCAGCCAGACTGAGGTCGCCGTGCTCGCAAATACCAACCACATCCTGAGTCTGCACACAGGAGTGATGTTCAGGAATGATCGTGGAAAATAACACCAAACAGTCCACCCCAGCAGCGGATCGGAGATAACGACCAGGAGATCGGCCGCGACCATACCCACCATGTAGCGAGTAACACACCTGGAGAGACCGCACTTTCCCCGGGACAGGATCACAACCGCCACCAAGTTTGCTGGAAGAGAGACAAGGATCAGGAAGTTGAGAAAATGCAAAACAGAAATGAATCCAGCTATTCGAAATGGATTTTGTAGCATTTCTATATTATTCTTGCAGTTAAAAGTGAAAGGCTCGAGAGGGGATGCACAGGCGTCGTAGAAAAGTGAGTTTACACAGTAAACTGAAGTCAGTATGATCTGAATACGGACTCCTTACTGATACCCGAAAGGTGAAGTGGGAACAAAAAGCTATAACCTGGTAACTCCGTCCTCGCAGTCAATACTGAATGCAATATTGTCCACTAGCGTCATCCCCGTCACGTGCAGACGAAATGAATAAATCCGGACGGCGATGGGGGGGATTTCTCCATCGACATCCATGGTGATCCCTCTCAGCGACAGAACACCGGAGAACGGAACAGAAACGGGAAATGTTGGAAACACTCACCCATGAAAAACAGAATATGTGGAAAAGCTGTTAATGTGTCTCTTCTCAGAACTGTACTCAGAGGTGCCTTTGACACCAGTGTTAACTGGTTTCCCGATCCATACAAACTGTCTGGGGCTTAGTGCTTCGAGCATTCCACGTGTTTGATTCTCATCCGGCATTTGCAACTTCATTGACTTTACAACTGAACATGGACAGATTACAACAGGTACAGCGTAATCTGACACAACCACTCTGACAGACCTGGCGCCTTCACTCAATACATTGCAGGGAAACGAGGATAAAGGAATTCTACGACAGCGGCAAGTTCGGTGCCGCAGTCAGGTGTCTGTAACGGCGTCAGAGTGGATGTAATATAAGACATTCAATAGTATTGATAATTATGAAGTTGCACGTTGGTTGTGTAAATTGTGTAAGCAACGACTTCATGGTGTTGTCCATCAGCGGCTTCACATTCAGTCACAGTGCACACATTTATTTAAAGTCCACAGGTTTTATGCTGCCACATGGAACTCCTCACATTTGCTAAACTGTTATTACCAGCTGATAGTTTGATTGTTACACCTAACTCAGACAACCGCTCAAATAAAAATACAAACAATCAATGCGTGTAATCTCAGCGGGTCGTGTAACACAATATTCCCAAATACAGTGCAGCTGCTACGTCCAAAAACACAGAGACCCGAAAATCACATTACTGAACACAAGCTCTCGAACACAACCGTCTAAGGTTCAATTCCACAGATATTGGCCGATTCGCTAAATTTCTGCAGCAGTTTGTTTTCGATCCAGATCCCAGAATCAACTCTCACTGTGTTTCCATTTCATTCCTGAAATGTGGAACACCGGGACTGGACTGGTAACAATCACAACATTGGAATTAATCTTCAGTGACCAGGATCAGCAGCTGACACAGTGGCTTACCGAGAATTCCAAAGACTGAAATAAAAGGATAGTAAACTCCTCGTATTCGGAGGAAGACCAGATGCCCCATTTCAGTGAGAATCTGTGACTTCTGTTGCTCCCGAATTCATAGCACTGGCAGAACGCTAAATCGATGCATTCAAAACACTGCTGATTTATACATAGGATCGGTCTTCAGAGATCCGATTATACACATGATTAACTTTTTTTTTTGTTTACAGTTACTTGAACGAGCACTTTAATTCAACACCATCGTCTCGGACGTAAACATTCGGCCGATTCAAGCCAAACACACCAAAATCCCTGGGTTTCCTCAGCAGTGACTCATCAGGCTAATGACCAAGACAGAGCGTTGTCACGGAGCATCTGCATTTACAGATTTCACGTTTTTGTTGACCCCAACAAAAACACCGACCCCCAACTTTTGCCCTGCGCTTTCCCTTTCAGAACTGTCCATCAGTCCTTCAATTTACTCTTGCCTCCCCTCCTCACACACAAATAAACATACACAAGCCCACACAAATACACACATGAACACACACACACACACACACACACACACGCACGCACGCACGCACACACACACACACACACACACACACACACACACACACACACACACACACATACACACACACACACACACACACACACACACACACACACATAGGCACACCCACAGGCACATTAACACACACATACAGATACATACACACGCAAAAACATTGATGCTTTCTCACAGAGCAGCCACGTTTACTGAATTCCTCCAGAATTTTGTTGTGTTACTGATGTACGAGTCTACTATGCGCAACTCAAATCTGACAGAGGCCAAACGAAAATTGAGAAGAAATGTTTTAACAGCAAAGAAAGGGGCAGACCGGCACAAACAGTATTATCAATTGGGGCATGAATAGGTGCGGGATGGCTGGAAGTGAATGACAAGGGTCAGATAAAATTTCAGAAATGTATGTGAGTGTGAGGGGTGGGGGAAGGAGAGAGAGAGAGAGAGAGAGAGAGAGAGAGACGACAGATAGACTGGCATTGGCTTCACACAGTCGTCTGACATTTAACTCTCCCTCACTGACTCAGTTTCGTTCCCCTGCACGCAGGCAAAGAGTTCATCCAAATCCGATATCCTCCTGTCGAGGGACAGGGTACAGAGCAGACGCTTCTCTCTCACACACAAGGTGTGTTACAGAGCACAGAGACACTGACAGCTCATCAGTTCCACAGTCTCAGAGACCAGAGACGTTCAGTCCCACACTGAGCCCAAGACCCGGATACACATTTCCAATACAACTTCTGCACTGAACCACGGACAGTCAATCTTCCCATTGTATTCTGTGCACAATGTGCTAAAGGCAGACAAACAGACCTGGAACTCACAGACCCGCCCAGGGAGATGGGATGACAGCAACAACAGAGTTGGCAGAGTCAGTGTGAGTCAAAGAAAGGGGAAAGAGATGGAAAACAGGAAAACGATGAATGTGGTGTAGGTGGACTTGAAAAGAGCTTCTGATATGCACATGGGATTGTGGATAATATACTTGTGTGGACTCAGTTGCAATCAGCGTGCCTCAGACAGAGAGAGGGGATAAATGGGCCACTTTCCATTTTGGAAACAGTGACCAGTTGGGTGACACCGGGACTGGTCCGAGACCACAGCTGTTCACAGTCTATGATATCCATGTCTCCTGCTGTTACAGAGCTTGGTGGCAGGTTCAGTCGTGAGCAGGGTTCGGAGAGAGTTTGGGGATGTATAATGAAGTGAATGAGCAAGGATTTGGCAGATGGGCCGAGTGTGGGAAAATTTGAGGCCACCCCTTATGAGGGATACAAACTAGAAATGCTATTTTAACGTGGTGGCACAGTGAAATGTTGAGAGGGACCTGGGGGTCCTTGTAAAGAAATCACTGTGAGTTAAAATTCAGGTACATGGTAAGGTAAACAGTATTTTGTCCTGTAATAGGGTAGGATTGGAGAAGACGGGCAGAGACGTGTTATTGGGAATTGGTTTATAGGGTTCTGGTGAGAAAGCGCCTTTAATATTATTTCTAGTTCTGGTCACAGTTCCTCTGCAAAGATATCTCTGCAATAGGGAGAGTGGAGGGACGATTCTTACACTGACTTTACTGATTCAAGAGATGTCAGGCTGTCTGTGTGAGGGGAGACTAAGTGAGCTGTGCCTGCATTCTCTAGAAGCGTCAGGAGAATTGATGCATTCTTTCAAATAATTTGGACCGATTGCAGGGAGGATGCTTCCCCTGGATGCGAATAATATTGCCATTGGTCACAGACTCGGCATGAAGGAACTGATAGTCAGGACAGAGTGGAAAAGAAATTTCCTTCAAAAGTGATTATTTCTCCATTTCTTCATATAACTGTGGAACAGGAACTGAAAATTTAGTCTGTAATGCTGGGCTAATATTATTAAGCCGGTCATGCCGAATTAAACTATTCCCTCTGCCGGCATGTTGTCTATAGCTCTTCCTTCTCTCTGTATTTGTCTGCGTAATTCAGAACCTCAATACCACTGTTTTATCAGCCTCTGACAGCAGCCCAGAAATACATTACAGACACCCGCAACTCACTGCTTTGCTTTTTTGGAACATTCCCCCTCACGTCTCCTTTAAGCGTTTTCCCCTCTCACCTTAACTACATGCCCTCTGGTATTCGGTAGTTTGATGCTGTGAAAGGGATTACAGTTGGATACTGTATTTATGACTCTTCAAAGCTTCTCTGTCTCCCCTTGGCGGCCACCATTCTGGAAAAAAATAACATAAGTTCGTGAAAATCCTCCTTGTAGATCTCCTCCCTATAAACCTCTTGTAAAACCTTTCCAAAGCCTTGGCTTCTTCCTATAATAGGGCGACCTAAACTGAGTACAGACTCCAGATAGAACCGAATCAGAAATTGATAAATCACTTCCTTTTATGGCAATAGTGATCCTCTCAATTCTGGCCTTGTCTTCCGCCACTCCGGAAAGAACTCCACCTAAAGATCCCTTCCAAAAGTTCCTCCTCATAACCTCTTCTATAGCCTTTCCAAGTCCGCGGCATCATTCGTACTTAGGGTGACACAAGCTAAAGGCAATACTCCAGATGAAACCTGACCATAGTTGTATAAAAAAAAACAAGAGTTTTCTGGTCAAGGAGAAGCTACGGGATTGGGCTGGGTCTGCGATGTCTCGGCAAACAGTAGGTGGGAGAGCTGCTGGAGGATGACCAGCCATTTGTTCATCACCGGGCAGGTGGACACAGTGTTCAGCCGGAGTGAAGGGCCACGGCACATCAAAGAACTGTCGTCACATCAGAGACTGAGCGGTACTTTCTCTAATGAATACACAGAACCAGACGCAAGAGCATCGTCACCTGCCCTCTCTATGACCGTGGAGATAATCTGTGGGACCAGCATCGCCATCAGCCCCCTCCCCAGACAGGGAAACATGGAAGCCCAACATTCCTGTAGCCACGTCCACACTGACCTTTGCAGAAAGCGTCCTGACAGGATACATCACTGTTTGACACAGCAAACCGCTCCTGCTGTGGTTGGGGGAGTGGGTGTAACCGCAGAGGGTTATGGACAGAGCTCAGCACGTCACGGAAACCCGCCTCCTCTCCGTGGAATCTGACTTCACTTTCGACTCAATTGGAAAAGCAGCCGGTATAATTAACAGCCCTACCCTTTCCAGACAGAATGGTCTACGTCGTTCATCTATCCTGTTCGATTAGTATTCATCCAATCAGCTCGCTACTGCCCCACCCTGTCTACAATTCAGCGCCAGATATTCTACCCCACTACTCATCTAATGACTATGCTGTGCCCCTTTGTTTGGGGTATGAGCATTGCATCATTAATTCGACCGACTTCATAAAACGGTATGTAAAACCGACTTCATAAAACCGACTTCATAAAAACGTCCACCTCACCCTGGACGGCATATCAGTTTCGAAGTAGTGTCTCTGTTCACGTGAGGAGAGTATAAAGGAAGATCCTAAACGCTTCTTTAGGTATGTGAAAAGGGAAAAAACTAGTTAAGACCAATGTTAGGCCCTTGAAGACAGAAACAGGTGAATTTATTATGGGGAGCAAGGAAATGGCAGACGAGTAGAACAGATGCTTTGGATCTGTCTTCACTATGGAAGACACAAACAATCTCCCAGATGTAATAGTGGCCAGAGGACCTAGGGTAACAGAGGAACTGAAGGAAATTCATATTAGGCAGAAAATTGTGTTGGGTAGGCTGATGGGACTGAGGGCTGATAATTCCCTAGGGCCTGATGGTCTGCATCCCAGGGTACTTAAGGAGGTGGCTATAGAAATCGTGGACGTATTGGTCATCATTTTCCAATGTTCTATCGATTCAGGATCAGTTCCTGTGGATTGGAGGGTAGCTAATGTTATCCCACTTTTTAAGAAAGGAGTAAGAGAGAACACATGGAATTATAGACCAGTTAGCCTCACATCCGTGGTGGAGAAGATGCTGGAGTCAATTATAAAATATGACATAGCGGAACATTTGGATAGCAGTAACAGGAAAGGGAAATCATGCTTGACTAATCTTCTGGAACTTTTTGAGGATGTAGCTATGAAAATGGGCTAGGGAGAGCCAGTGGATGTAGTGGACCTGGCCTTTGATAAGGTCCCACATAGGAGATTAGTGGGCAAAATTTAGATCACATGGCATTGGGGGTAGGGTATTGACATGGATAGAAAATTGGCTGGCAGACAGGAAACAAAGAGTAGGGATTAACGGGTCCTTTTCAGAATGTTAGGCAGGGATTAGTGTGGTACCGCAAGGCTCGGTGTTGGGACCGCAGCTGTTTACAATATATATTAATGATTTAGATGAAGGCATTAAAAGTAACATCAGCAGATCTGCAGATGACACAAAGCTGGGTGGCAGTGTAAAATGTGAGGAGGATGCTATGAGAATGTAGAGTGACTTGGCCAGATTGAGTGAGTGGGCAGATGCGTAGTAGATGTAGTTTAATGTGGATAAATGTGAGGTTATCAACTTCGGTGGGAAGAACATGAAGGCAGATTACTATTTGAATGGTGTCAAGTTCGGAAAGGGAGAAGTACAGCGAGATTCAGGTGTCCTTGTTCATCAGTCACTGTAAGTAAGCATGCAGGTACAACAGGCAGTGAGGAGCGCTAATGGCATGTTGGCCTTCATAAAAAGAGGAGCTGAGTTTTGGAGCAAAGAGGTCCTTCTGCAGTAGTACATGGCCTTGGTGAGACCATACCTGGAGGACTGTGTGCAGTTTTGGTCTCCAAATTTGAGGAAGGACATTCTTGCTATTGAGAGAGTGCAACATTGGTTCACGAGGTTAATTCCCGGGATGGCTGGGATGTCATATGTTGAAAGCTTGGAGCGATTGGGCTTTTATACACTGGACGTTAGAAGGATGAGATGGGATCTTATTGAAACATATAAGATTAGTAGGGAATTGGACACTAGAAGCAGGAAACGTTCTCGATGTTGGAGGAGTCCAAAACCAGAGGCCACAGTTTAAGAATAACGGGTAGGGAATTTAGAACGGAGTTGAGGAAAAACTTTTTCACCCAGAGAATTGAGGATCTGTGGAATGCTCTGCTTCAGAAGGCAGTGGAGGCCAATTCTCTGGATGTTTTCAAGAAAGAGCTAGATAGATAGCGGAGTCACGGGATATGGAGAGAAGGCAGGAATGGGGTACTGATTGTGAATAATCAGCCATGATGACAGTGTTTCGTGGTGCTGGCTTGAAGGGCAGAATGACCTACTCCAGCACCTATTGTCTTTTGTCTATTGTGAGTTCCCAGTAAAGACAGTTATGGTCTTCTGCAGACAAGGGTGTACAGTGATCTTTTTGGACACACCTTGACATCAACGTACTTATTCTACAAGGGAAACTATAATGAACAAATGGACGGAATGGCCATGGGATCGGCCTTGATAGCGGCTTTTGCTAATTTCTACATAGAGAGCATTGAGGATAGTGTTCTGGTTTAATCGCCCTTGCGCCTCAAATGCTTCTTCAGATACGTCAATTACACTTCGAAGTGAGTCCTCATAGACGGCAGACACTCCAGCAGGTCCAGAGCCATCTGAACCGTATATATCCGAACATTCAACTTAAGATGGAGAAGGAAAAGAATGGTTGCATCTTATTCCTGGAGTTTCTAACATGATGGAATCCGGACATGGCGTCCGTCAGAAAACTAGTCTCATGGACTTCTACCTCAACAATAACTGCCAACATCACGCCTCGAAACGTAATGTGTTTCATTGTGCTTTGGTTAATTGTGTGAGAACTATTTCGGACCAGAGAGTCCCTACGGGGAAATAAGACGATTATGCACGACGTTCCAACAGAATCTTTATATTGTGAAGGAAATCAACTGAAAATCCAGGAGGCCTAACAATGAAGAGGAAGCCGTCATCGCCACCGGCATTCACGCTGTGGTGTCGCCAACCTCGCGGCCTCTCTCCCAGACGAGCTCATTCGCTTTTATGCCAGGTTCGATTTCGCTAAATCAGAACCTCCGAGGAAAGTCACCCCTACAAGCTGCAAATTGATTATCTCTGAGGCTGAGGTACGCAAATGTTTCTAACGAGTGGAATGTCGCAAGGCTGTGGGACAGGACGGCATCCCAGGGCGAGTACTTAGGGTGTAAGCAGCACAACTGGTAGGTGTGTTTACAGCCATTTTAAATCTCTCCCTCTCCCAGTGTAGAGTGCCCTCCTGTTTCAAAACATCCACCATTGTCCCTTTACCAAAAAAGACCAAGGCATCATGCCTGAACGACTGGCTCCCTGTCACACTCACCTCAATGATAAGCAAATGCTTTGAGAGGCTGATCAAGGGCTACATCTGCAGCTTGCTACCACCCGAACTGGACCGCCTATAATTCGCCTACCGACAAAAGCGATTGACAGATGACACAACAGCCACTGTTCTACATACCGTCCTTACACATCTGTAGAAGTAGGTTGCATGATAAGTGAGAATGCTGTTAACAGATTACAATTCAGCATTCAACACCGTAGTTCCATCCAGGCTTGACGAGAAGCTTAGAGCACTCGGCGTTGATCCTGCATTGATCTGCTGGATAATGGACATCTTGTCAGATTACCCGCTGGTTGTAAGAGTGGGATCCCTCACCTGCAACCCTTTGACTCTCAATACAGGAACCCATCAGGGCTGCGTATTGTCCCCTCTTTTACTCCCTGTATACCCATGACTGTATCGCCATCCATAGTTCCAATCTACTAATAAAATTTGCCGATGACGCTAGGTTGATTGGCCTTATCTCAAACAATAACGAGGTGACCTACAAGGAAGAAGTGATCTCTCTGACACAGTGGTGTCAAGAAAACAACCTTCTTCCTCAATGTCGCTAAAATATAGGAGCTGGCTGTAGTTTACAGGAGGAATGGAGAAGGGCTAACGCCTATTGGCATCAATCGATAGGGGTCGAGAGGGTAAGCAGCTTCACGTTCCTCGGTATCCACGTCACCGAGGACCTCACGTTGATTTTGCACACCATCGTGTGGTGAAAATAAAACACAAACAACGTCTCTTTCACATCAGCCGGTTGAGGATGTTTGGTAAGAGCTCCCAGATCCTAAGAACTTTCTACAGGGGCACAAATGAGAGCATCCTAACTGGCTGCATCACTGCCTGGTATGTGAACTGTAACTCCCTTAATCGAAGGACACTGCAGAGTGTGGTGCCGGTACACCAGCGCATCTTTAGCTGTGAACTTCCCATGATCAGGATATTTACAAGGGCATGTGTGTAAAAAGGGCCCGTAGGATCATTAGGGACCCGAGCCATCCCAACCACAATCAATTTCGGCTGTTACCAACCATGAAGAGATACCACAGCACAAAATCCAGGATCAACAGTCTCCGAGACAGCTTCTCCCACCAGGCCATCAGACTGATGAACTCACGCTGATTCGAGAGTATTCTTATATTACATTGACTGCTCTATTTTTTATACATTACTACGATAGCACATTACGTAAAGATTTGTATTCCTCCTTTCTGTGAAAAAAGTAAATTCAATATTCACAGGTTATGCAGGTCAAAGATGACCTGGGACTCATGACCGTTGGAGTTTACTGGATTCCCTGTGTATGCTCATATCTGCCAGATGGGGCTTACGCTGGAAACCCAGTTCAAGGAGCAGAGCGACACACACCAAATGCTGCAGGAACTTAGTGGGGTACGCAACATCTATAGAAAAGAGTATAGTCAATGTTTCGGGCAGAAAACCTTCGGCAGGTCGACAGAAAAAAAAAGCTGAGGATTTGATGAAAAGGTAGGGGGGAGGGACAGAGAATCGCAAGGTGATAGGTGAGACTTGAAGGGAAAGTGGATGAAGTGTAGAATTGGGAAGGATATTAGTAAAAGAGATAAAAGGTGCTTAGGATGTGTACCCCTTTGGGGTACTCGGGGAAAATGTTTAGATGGCAATCGGACTGACATCGACGACACAGAACTACTGTGCCGAGCCAATGGCTTTTGAGACCTCCTGTGAAGGAACCCATTGAAACAAAACACGAGGAAAAGAACTTTAACAGAGTTGAAAGTTAACTAAAGATTTGATTTCAATCGTCATCAATGTGTGACAGCAAACTCCTGATTGGTTGAGGACTAACTAATCACAAGAAACGGACAACGGGCGTATAAATACCACCGGACTGGACATGTCCATGCATTATCCCTGATGAAGATGGTAGAGTGTGTCATTGGGGGGGGGGGTCGGTTAAAATCGATGCTTGTTCCCGGTTGGGAGCCCGAAAAGAACTTTCTCGTCATATACACCATGAACGTACCAGATTCTATTATGAGCGTTAATGCAAACAGGCATTTTTACTCATGCTAAGCGAGTCTAGTCGTAGAGCTCATAGGTTCAGGGTGAAAGGTGGAATGTTTAAGGGGAATCTTTTCACACATAAGGTTATGCGAGTGTGGAATGAGCTGCCACAGGAACGGGTGAATGCAAGTTCAATTTCAAAATTCAAGGGAAGCTTGAATGGATGATGGCCATGAAATATAAGGAGGCTTATAGTCCAGGTGCGGGTCGACGGAGGAAGGAAATATAAATGTTCGATACGGACTAGATGGGCCAAAGGCAGTGTTTCTGTGCTGTTGTGCTCTATAATTTTATGATACAAAGGCTGGTGGTCAGCAGATTGTGTTGACATCTGTTTGTTACGATAGCACATTCAACGAATGCAGAACTGAGCTGAACAGTTGAAGATTAAAGTCAATCCGAAAATGTGTGAAATGATTTACTTTATAATGTCAGACTTAAAGGCAGAAGCAGTGTTACTGGCAGATTCTTAAGCTTGGTATTAAGTTGGCTTTAATTAGTTGTTAGATTGAGTTCAAATGACATGAAATAATGTGTCAGGCCTGTAAATATCTTGGGAGACCACACTTGAAGTTGTCACGATGTGCCCTGGCAATAAGGGAACCCAATTGCAGAGGAAAGGCAAGTCTCTAAGGTAGAGACGGCGACGAGAGTTTATTGATAGTAATTCAAAAGAACAATGATCGAGCTGGAATGCGAAAAATAACCAGGATGTTACCGCTATTTGGGCATCGACTTAAATATACGGAACACCGAATCGCTGACCTAACAGAATAAACTTAACAAAATGCGCCAGAAGACATCTTACAAAGAGGGATTCGATTCAGAAAGAGCGCAACGAACTCTAAACGACTGAGGTTTTGTAAAACAACAATTGACAAATCAGGTGCTCAAAAAAACCTCTGAGCCTAACGCTCTCCAGCGACCATAACAGGACCTGAGAACTCATGACACGAACATTGTATTCAGTTGTTTTCTACACATTATTGGAAGGATCTGAAAGCTGTAAAGCGGCTGCCTTGAGAGTGCCGGCAGGCTGAGTGAGTTAGATCTTTTCCTTTTGGACAAGAGGATGAGCGGTGACTTGAATTAGAGGCACAGAGTGGACAGTTGCAGACCTTTCCTCAGACCAACAACATAGACTAAAATGAAATTATACGGTGGTAATGGATTCAGAGGTTTTCAATTTACACACAGCGCATGACAGGTGTATGGAACGCATTGTTAATGAAGGTGGTTGACGACGATACATTGGATAGATTTATAAAACTCAGATGTGCAGAAGTTTGAAAAAAACAATGGATGGCTATGTGAACTAGAAGTGGTACGATCGATTTTAGAGTAGGAATAAGGTTGGCACAAAATTGTGGGCTGAATGGTGCGCATGGTGCTGTACTTCTCTGTGTTCTGGGTTCCATAACGAGGCCATACACGTAAACAGAATGTTAACGGTGTTTTGACATGCCTGTTTTTATTGGTTGGGGCAGTAAGCACAAGATCAATGGACACCTATAGCAACTTCATGAAAAATTGCTCGGCAGCACTTGACATACTATGTGCAATTCTCATCACGCTATTACAGCCAGGAAGCTGTCAAGATACACATACGATTTACCAGGGTGCTGTCGGACCTTGGGTTTATGAGTAGTTGAACAATCATGGGTTTTCCTTGGAACGCTAGGACTGAGGGGAAGCATATTAGAAGTTGGTAACGGGATGGGTGGAGCAAGTTTTTTCTGTCCGTTTTCCCCGGTAATGAATATAACCTAAGACCATCCTCACTATCAACATCACGATCATTTGTGTTATCTTCAATCTGTTTAGATTTGTTCCCTTTGTCATAATGTTATTTGGAAATATTTGTGCATTAATTTTCACAGTTTCTGTGCAGAGGCCTTCTCATGTCTGCCGCTGCTGACTGTGGCTGTCCACCTCCAAGGCGTTATTTTGCATCCTCGTCGCATGCATAATGTTAATTTAGAGATTCGAAAGAAGAGACTCTTTTACAATCGACGCTAGTTTTCCTCGCAGTCAATAACGTCCCTAATGCCCAAGTACATACAGTTATCAGAAAGGTGTTTGCGATCTTGTTTTTGCCCCTAATCGGGCTGTGCCCTGCTGATGCGTAAAACGAGGCTTCTTCTGGCTGTACAGGGAGCTCAATAGTCTCCGGAATTAACATCAGTGTCCTGGGTATTGAAGGATGTTGCATCATCATCATCATCATCATCATCATCATCATCATCATCATCATCATCATCATCATCATCATCATGTGCCATACTCTGCAAGAGCCACGGCAAACACTCTTTTTTCCACTGTGATCTGTCGGCAGTCAACCTTTTGCATCTCTATCGGTGAGGCTGGTCAATTTCTTGTTGTTGTCGATCCAGTTTGTCCTCTATCTGCCTTGGGAGCGGCCTCCTTCTACCCTGCCTTCAAGCACAGTGCTTTCCAGTGTGTCAACAGTTTTTGAGATGTGTCCAAAATAACCAAGTTTCCTCCGGATAACGGTTTCCAGACGTATTGGCTTCGTACCTATCTTTTCTGGGATGAAATTGTTGGATCTCCTTTCAGTGTATGATATTCTGAGGATCCGTCTGAATGTCCACATCTCAAATGCTGTCAACTTCTTCACATCAGCTGCTTTTACTGTCCATGTTTCACAGTCATATAGGACTACTGGGCAACCGAGTCTCTCGAGGAGGCGTATCGTGGTGTCAGTGCTCAGGCATCTATCTTTACAGATGTTCCAAAGTTTAGTTCTGCTTGTGCGTGCCATTGCTAGCCTTCGCCTTATTTCCTTGATGCATTCATTTGTGTCATTTAGTTCTGCACCAAGGTATATAAAGGAGGACACTTGTTCGATCTTGTTGTTTCCAATGTAGATGACAGCTTGAATTGCAGTGTTGCTTATCACCATAACTTTGCTCTTATTGCCATTTATTAGCAATCCAAATTCAGCAGAGACTTTTGCAACATTATTGAGTAGTGCTGGTAGATCTTCTTCTGTTGTGGCCAGCAGGGCTGTATCATCTGAGTATCTCAAGTTACTGATGGTTCTTCCACTTAGTTTAATGACAGTGTTGTCTGGAATTGCCAGTCTCGTGATCATCTCAGTGTAGATGTTAAAAAAGTGTGGAGAAAGGATGCAGCCCTGCCGGACTGCTTTCCCATGGCAGAATAATTCAGTCTCGCCAGATGTGGTCCGAAAGCTGGAGGATTGCGTAGCATACAGTATTTCGAGAAGAACCACTAGGTGTGGTGCCACGCCCAGTTGAATCATTGTCGTCCACAGTTTGGTGTATTGGGCACAGTCAAATGCCTTTGAGTAGTCTATGAAGCATATGTGCAGGGGGGCATTGACCCCTCTATTTTCTCCATTATTAAGCGCATGTTGAAAAGCTGGTCCCTGGTACATCGGCCACTCCTGAAGCCAGCCTTTTTGAGTGCAATTTCTCTATTTTAGTAGGTCTTTAGTCTCTCAGAGATAATTATGAGTAGAACCTTGCTGGCGTTGCATAAAACTGCAATTGTTCTGTAATTACTGCACTGTAGAAGGTCCTCTTGGGAATTCGGCGAAAATTACGTTTTTAATACTTACCGTTTGAGGCGAATGGCCAGCCGGTCCAATCCGATAAGGCGACAGTAACTCTGATATCCACAAGTTGCAATGGCGTGCGTAGGGAAGCATCTCTGAACACACAACACATCTTAAAATGGAGTAGATGGTCTTCAGCAGCAGAAGACCATGAACATGCACTCAGTTGTTACTATACTAAGTACAGCAGGTTCCTAATAGCGGGGCCACTGAATGTAAGAGCGATTGCTACAACACTCAGATATTTTGACGGCAACATGGCAAAGTGAATTTGACGTTATGTCAATATCTGACAATTTCACAGTGAGTATTTCTAAGTTTACAACAGCGGAAAGAACCATCTAAATTCACATTTGTTCCGCATGGATAAAGATTAAATGAATAGGAACTAGATGATTTCTCAGCCGGTGTTGTAATGGCATCAGCTTTGGACTTCGAGGCGAGTAATGTCGGGTTCGAACCCAGATGGCTGCGTGCACGCTTTCCGTCCGTTCTAGATTAAGCGTCGAGATAGCAACTTGGCCTCATATTTTAAAAAAAACAACACAGACCCACCGTTAATATACAAGCAAGTTTTCCGCCCACTGCACTACGCGGTGTGGATAGGAATAATAAAACAAATGATCTTTGCACGAATCACGGAATAAGAAAATTAGGTATATATACACTTTTCATTTTAATTAAGGGCGCTGCACCGCAATTGATTGCACGATATTTGTATTTCATAACCAGATAACTATAGTCATGATTGTACGGCATATTTGACAGGTCAATGCTGGTATCCTGTGCACAATTATTTTGTTCGTACAAAAAGTTCATTAATTGCAATGTTGGATGTGTAAGAAAGTGGCGGGAAAGAATCATGCTGATTTTATCTACTACCTTATCTGGACGCATCATGTTAGAAACAGGTGTTCGTACTGTGCATGTAGAACGAATTATTAGAATACTGCATTGAAGAACGAAGTGGGGCATAGGACATTTTAAATGATGGATATTCCGTGTGACAGTGGTAGAAGATTGACCAAGGACCATGTCGAACACAGTTGATGCCATATTCTCATTCAATGTCATTATCGTGGTCAGGAAAGATCAAGAGCATGAGGACAATATTGGCTAAAAGTAACGGGAAATCAGGGAAGTTTAAGTTGTCAGATAAACTATTGGTATCAGTTAAACAGGTTGAGTGAACTTGGCCTTTTCTCCTTGGATGAGAAGTGACCTGATAGAGGTGTATAAATGATGAGAGGCATTGATCGTGTGGATAGTCAATGGCTTTTTCCCAGGGCTGAAATGGTTGCCACAGGAGGACACAGGATTAAGGTGCTGGGAACTAGGTACAGAGGAGATGTCAGAGGTAAGTTGTTTACTCAGAAATTGTTGAGTGCGTGGAATGGGCTGCCGGCAACGGTGGTGGAGGCGGATTCGATTGGGTCTTTTCAGAGACCTTTGGATAGGTACATGGAGCTTAGAAAAATAGAGGGCTATGGGTAAGCCTAGTAATTTCTAAGGTAGGGACATTTTCGGCACAGCTTTGTAGGCAGTAGGTTTTCTATGTTTCGATGTTTCTCTGTTTTCATAAATCTCATCGAAGCAATTTAGTTTGAGAAATTAATGCTCTCCATGGGCATTTATGGTTATGGTTATGGTATGAGTTAGGGTTAAATCAAGAAATGAGCAGTGAAGTCAATCTGAGTAAAATATTTGTAAAGTTATGAGGATAAACGACATTTATTTAGAAATCAAGAAGCGAAGGCAGAGTACTTCCTGCAAAAAAAAAGACGGAGAGGCAAAGCATATATAAGCGAAGTTAGTGGATTAACGGGACAACACGTCAGATGGACTCGGCGATCGTCATCTCAGTGTCTATAGGTGGTACGTTGAATTCCGGCGTGGTTCTAATCAAGAAGTTTCACTTGAGTCAGGAGTCATTTGGCAGGAAAGTGAAATTGTGAAGGCGACGGCGCCATCACACATTCAGTGGATCAGAAACCGAAGAACTGCAGCTGTTAACCCAACATATATTATTGGGACGGAGCTTAAATCTATTTGCAAGATGTAATCACGAGTCCGCAGCAAAGCCAAACACCATAAAGAGGATTAGCTCTGGACCTGTGATAGGTAATGGTACTGAGAATCATATGTGCGTTATAGAAGATGATGACAAGAAGAACCAAAGCGATGAGTCAGGGAGGTATCTTGTTTTGCAATTTAAGAACAAAATTTCGAAGTTACGACTTGCGTAATTGGTTTTATTTGTTGTTTATATCTGATTAATCAAGTTTCAAAGTAGATATGAAGGTGTTTAGGAATTGTCTGTGACGTTCTCAAAACCTGGCGGGTTAGCTGATTGAGGAGAAAGTTTACAAATGAGTATAATTCGGAAATACATGAGGCAATTATCGTTGAAAGGCGATCAGAAAAACAAATTGTTATTGATTGAACTTGGATGTATAGACGGTCCTGTGTGAGAATAAATTAAAGCAAGCAGACAGTGCAATGCAATGGTCTGACAATCTAATATAATGCTGGCCTTTATTACAAAGATTTTGTTACACTGAAGGTCGATAGGTTGCTTTTGGATATTCCCTCACTGCCCAAAAGCAGTTTGTGTGCAGTGAGATAGAATACGGATACAATGCGTCCAGGGTGCTGATTATGTACTGTTCGGATTTCATTTTATTTACGCTAATTACTTGTGAGCTATCAACGGTTAATTGACAACCAAACTCATAAGGGCTTACATGAGTCATCCATACTCAGTACATCAGAACTACAGGTCACAATATGACATAATATTCACAATGTCAAATTATCTATCTTCTATATACTGAAACCACGCCGGAATTTTAGCATCATCAACACTGTATTCTCCACATACATTATCACCGTGTCGAGTTGTCCAGTTGTCTTAGAATGACTGTTGACAAGACAAAACATGGCCGATACAATATCATTCAACACTCTGGGTACACGATCGCTAAGTTACGGGCAATCCTGGGGCTGATCCTTAAAAGTGGTGCACTTCCTGGTGCATTAATTGCGCCTGGTTTTCCATATTCCAATAATTCAATGTTCGTCCCGAAGCAGGCACCAACAACTACTCGGTTCAAGGTATTGCAACTAAACTTTCACTGACACGGGGAGTTACAATTTCACATACTATGAACATTATGGATGCAGGAGCAGAGATACAATGCTCAACGTGAGTACAAAGCAGCTAAAAACGTATAGTCCTTAAATAGGATTATTGAAGCGAATATCGGGACTTTGTTACGGCGTCCACCTGTACTGGAAAAATTTGTTCCCGGCCTTATATACTCTTGGCGGAGAGTTTCTTCCACCAGATATTATGAGCAGTGGACACTGAGATTGCGGCATTAATACTGCAGGGTCAACTTCACAGTGTGCTCAGCCTGAGCTTGGTAGGAGTGTGATTCTATAGCCAACGGGAGATGTGATAACAGGCTTAATACTCTAGACGCTGGCGGCACTGATCTACGTTTGCGTGTAGTAAGTTGTGGACTCCATGACTGAACCAATGATGTGATCAGATGTAGTAACAGACTACATTTCAGTCTGATTTCAGTGTCTGTTACACAGCGAATTGCGCTGCAAACACTATTCCAACAGCAATGGTGATTGTACGGAATACTACGCCCGACCATCGTGTCAACAATGAGATACAGCGTAGAGATGTTCAGAAGCCGACGGGGGACATAAGTCATCAAAGCGGGGAGAGCAAACGCAACACCGTGCTCGCAAAGTCTCCGCTTGAGCAGTGTTAGTCATTGACGTGGCTGGATATTTCACAGCATCCTTTAGTTGTTCCCAGAACATGGATTGCGTCACAGCGTAAATAAATGTTTTTGTGTAGCAACCAAAATTCTGCAGTAAGTACCCGACTTGCTGAAATATATATTAAGAATCGTTCTGACCTGTTCCTCTGATGTTGTAATAGAAGAAATCTGAAACGTACGTCAGCCACAGGGGAAGCTACCGGAGTTGGTGAAAAGAAAAATCACAACCTTCCTCCTGCTCTCCATCACTGTGATTCCCCTCAGCCCCTTACGAACACACCTGGCTTCTAAACTATGTCTGACTGTCAGAGCATTCAGCAGCAAAAATACCGCAAAATGGAGTAATGGAGTTAAAATGGTATCTGACAAAACCGACACCGGATCTGTATAGTAACCATCTACCGTATCGCAGAACCACTGTACATCGCCAATAAGTTCTCCGGGTTCATTTGCAAATGAAAGGGGTGCATTTTTCAATTAGAGATTAATACCAGTATTGGCTAGAACTGTTGCCGCAGCTTTCCCTGTGCAGTACTTTGTCCGCAAATTTTGACCACATATGGCAACATATCGATCGAAAGTGAAGGCGACCGTGAAATAAACTGAACAATCTACGGATGCACGATTGAGCACGTTGACCACACGGCGCACTGTGGTCATATGCAGGAAACCCATTGGAAAATAATGGCGAAACGACCCCAGTAATACTAACCAACAAATCGGCCAATGTCATGGCCACCAGGTTGCGAGTAGTGCAGGTGCAAAGGCTGCACTTTCCCCTAGACAGTATTACTTTCGCCAAAAAAAATCACTGCAAAAAGAGAAATGGACAAACATTGGACATACACTACAACTATAGTATGAGTGCAAGTGCAATCCAATGTGCAATTGCTAGTAATGAAATTGGGATAACTTTACCGGCTAAGGTATTGCACACCGGCGAATTTAGGTTACAGTAGAAGCAGGGGTTTGTGGAGTTAACATTAAGAGGAAACGCACAGTACCCGAGGAAGATTTTGCCAACTCAGTATTGCAAATATGCAGACCAACATCTGTTGATATCGGGATCATACATTAATCGGCGATCAGGGCTGTCATCAAGGCGGTTGGAAATTCAGGAATTGAAGGGAGGTGCAGAGAATTTCATTCCTCGTTCAGCACCGATATACAGTACTCACAGAAGAGGTTGAATATCTTCTTGTCCACCAGGTCAGCTGAGAATGCAAGTTACCCGAGGTACTTTTTAAAACACAATCAGACATTAGCTGCTGGTATTGGTGTCAGCGTTACTACCTAACTTTTATAAGCAAAAGCTAAACTTGATTAAAGTCCAGCAGAGATTGAAAATTGCGGCGCTTGCCGTTTCTTCTCGGTACACCAGCACAATCACACTGAAGGACAAGCGGTCTGCGTCGCCTTCGCAGCTGCCAGGGTGGGCAGGATCCGTCTGCATGCAGGAACGAACCGTGTGCAATGCACAGTTTCTGAATGTATAACAGGTGACAGATTGGGCTTCGGTCATCCAATCCTGACGACATCTCAAGTTTACAGAATTGAACTGGAAATACTGGAAACAACGGAAAGGAGTATCAGGGCGTCCAACCTGTTGTGCACAGGGACGGTGCGGAAATGACGGAAGATCATCCATGTGAAAAGACAACAAATTTTGAACACTGGATCTGAGTCTGGCAGTCCGACTGTTAACGGTTACAGCGAGATCCGAATGGAATTTTCATCATAATTGATGCCATGTGGAATGCTCCACGTATTCATCCACAAACGTACAAGTTAATAATTCTCAAAATGTAACGATAACTGTAAGATGTTCCGAGTGAATTCAGGTACTTCTCGGCTATCATGGCGGTTTCCCCTAATCACTGTGCTTACCCTGACAGGTGAAATTCAATTAAGTGAAAGCAATAATTGACCTTCCTGAAGCAATTATTGCTGAATTGATTAACACCTTCAACGAGACATATTGTGAAATTCTCAGAACATCAACGATTCTCCAACAGGAGAACAAAATCTATATTATTAAATTGTTGCCGTAATGAAACCACCTGGATTAAACCGCATGGCTGCGTGGGTCTATGGAATACACGCTCTAGTCCCGCCAAACCCGTGAGATTGAGTTGGCTCTCCCACGCTAAATCCCGGTTTCTGTGTATGCTGTGTAATTTCCTACCCTGTTACAAGTGAGAGACAAGAAAGAACAGATCGCACACTGCATATGATTCAAATGAGTTATAATTATGAACCTAACTTTAATAAAGGATTGATAAAGAAAAGAAACAAGAAAACAAAATGCGTGCATTATAGAAAAATACAGGCTGAATGTGCACAACTTGAGGAGCAACTCTTCCAGAAGTCACAGATGTTCATCGATCCCTAGTCGACTGTGGCAACTTGCTCCATCGAATTACGGTCCCGCACCGGGTCGAATCCTACAACCGGTTCTCTCCAGCTATGTTTCCCTTTGATGGTAGCCTGTTTACCACAGAATGACAATACAGTCACGTTGATTATTGCAGGTGAAGGTCGGCCTCTGCCGCTGAATGCGGTTCGATGTTGTCAATTACATTGCCAATTATAGGGAATATGTCCACAAACTCAATGAATATATTGTATGTGTCCTCACTTGTGCACCTCAATACTCAGAAGGGTGAACATAGTATGCCCTGCCAATGTCATACAATTCCTGAGGCGAAATAAATTCCTCGGTGTTCCAATCGATATTATACACAACCGGGTTTCTGATTACCTCCGCGTATTGAATTGATTCTTACGTCAATCGGACACAGTTGTTAACTGTCACCCTAACACAACTGACACCACCACCCTCCCCGAAAGTTACCAACCATCAATGCACACGTACCGAAACCTGACGCCAAAAAGACCAACTCTAAAATACGAAAACTATAACGTCGTTCTGAATGCATTGTTAACATTGTAGATCTTGAAATTAATCTGAAGATAAGACTGGCCTTTAATGAATTATGATGATAGCCAAGTATCGGTTGTTCTCGACTGCGCCTGGCTGACGCAATTGTTTGAATGATGAAAGAGATGCATCTACCGGAATAATACGTGAAGCAGGCCAGACGTCAGGATAATGGGTGTTCTCGAAATGGGTGTGCTGCAAAAATTCCAGCCACCGGAGAGTCTGATGTTTTCTGACCGTCCACAATGCGATCAATAAGGCGTCGAGCTGCGACATTGAATTGAGGTGGCGTCGCGGTTTTTTTTTGGGGGGGGGGGGGTAACATATCTTTTTTTTTGGTGTTTGTATGGGGTGGCAACCAGAGAAGATAGGGGCCACTTCTGTTTCACCGATGGAGATGTTCAGTCATTCTGGGCAGAGTGGAACATTAAATCTCCGCTCCATGAAGGACGGAGACGCGAAACTGGCTGGATGCCGGACCAGCAGAACAGCGGGATGGCTCTCCGCAGGATCAGTGAGTTGATAGCGTGTTCCAGAGTTCCAGAATTCGGCTTCCATGTGGAGAAAAGAAACGACATCTGAGGACCCTCTGAATCGGTAGAATTTAGAATTTCTGCAGCCGGTAGATTCAAGGCTAATTGTTCGGGGTTTCTTCTCGAAACGATATGTTGTCTGCCTTCGGATTCTTGTTGAAATTGACGTGACCTGCACTGAAGCTCTGGGTATCTCCTAACTATACAGGAACTGTAAAAATATAGCCTTTATCTTTAAAGCATAGATGTAGTGGAATTTACGATTGAAAACATGAACATCTAGAAAGACATTCGAAAAAGTGAGATAGTTCGAGAGAAGTCAGTTTCCTCATCTCAAGTCAGGGTTGATGTTTATTCTGAACTCGTACACCATTGCTAAACGACAAAAGATCCCCAGAGTTCACATGTTTCTACATGTAATTTCATATAATTTCCTTCCTACTTGTAACTATTGTGAAAAGATGATCACCTCTTATTATTCTGAAATCCGGTTGTTACATACACCGTGGGTATCTTGGGACTGTCTTATGACCATGATGTATCTTGGGAGCATGATGTAATTGTCTTGCGATGGTGGGGTGATGTAATTTTCCCGCCAGTGTGTGGTCACATAATGTAATGTTCCAACTGGTATATAAGGGAAAACCCATGTTGTGATGGGGGTTAGTTCGATAGTCAATTCGCTGGTTAGTTTTGTTAAGTGTTCGTCTCATGACGCTGTTTCGTTTTTAAAGTGGAGTTTTTACTTTCTATTGTAAGGAGCAAAACCCGTTGTGCCGACAGTTTCGTCAATCACTGCCGGTTCTGGTTTGTTGCAACTTTGATTGACCTTTACAGTCTAGTTGGAGAGTGAAGACTTTACTGAAGTACGGGACCCCGAAGGACTGAGTAAAGTTCATGTCGTTCGGCGGTTTTGTGAAGGATCAACCTTCTTGTATCTTCGTTCAGGAATAGCGACCTGCATTTGAGATAAACCCTGCCAGATCAGGAAGATTTGTGCAGTGTTCACCCTCCAGAGAAAAAAGGTCAGTTCCTTTAACCTTTTTTTATTTCTTTCATCGTGAATCCTTTGGCAAGGCATCGCTCCGCTGTGGGATCGGCAGATCATGGTTACTTAGAAGAAATCAGTTTTCGGGGAAGACTCTCCTCACTGACTGTATAAATCACTTGGACTTTCGAATTTACCACTTTAAAACTGAGTTCGAATTTAAGAACTATTCCAGAGTTTGGCTGTTTGTTAAATTGCCCTATAACAGTTAATTTCCGTTTAAGTTAGTGGTTTGTTTACTTTTCAATTTTGTTGAGCGGAGTTTAATAAATGTTTATGGTCGTTTATAAAGGCTGACTCAATTTTATATTCATTATTGCCAGTCACATAACACGGTGAGTATAGGGGAAATCTAATCGAGATTGTTTCGTGCCCCTTCACGATTTTCGAGAGAAATTCGGTGGCGGTGCCATCATTCAGAGGAAGAACAAAACCATACACAGTGCACAATGTGCAATATCACGCTGTTCATAAGTTTACAACATACCATTTATCCGGTAGGCCAAAGCGAAAACCATACAGTCACACAATTTTCCTTCCAGGATTTCATAGTGTCTGTAACTCCAGACGGCACAATAATCAAGAATGATGAGCATAAGAAGGACACATCACAAAGAACCATTCAGTCCCACTGACATGTTCCATGGATGTTCTCACTATTCAACTAACAAAATTATTCATCTGGTCTCCATCTGACTAGAACCATCGAACTTTTAATAAAATAACACATCGATGTCTAAAATTAATGTATTGAGGAAGCAGAATCGATAGGAATTGTTCTGGTCAAGCTTATTTTCCTAATGCATGAATGCACATCCTTGGGAAAGCAGACCAAAAATAAACACTTTATTCCAGCTGCGGTTTGTGCACGTCTCAGAACAATTGCTGCTAGTATTCAACACCGTCATTTGATTTTGAATTGGTAAACAACTGAGGAAATTGTACATAAAACCAATTCCTCGCAACACGATGTGTACTTATGAAATGCACGAACTAGAATTTTACATTGAACAGAAATGGTACAGTAATCAATAGACCCTTCGGCTAGGATGTTTTTGTCGAAGGGTTCACATCCGATCTCCATCAACATTGTTCATACTACTCCGTTGCCATTACGTCCACATGCCTGTCTAAACGACATTAACGTATCGGACTCCAGCATATCATAACCAGCACCAAGCAAAACTAGGGACACATTCCAGACACTAAACGTTTACATAAAACGTTGCCTCGCCATCCCCTTTGAACATCTCGACACCACCACCCCCCCCCACGTTCAAGCTATACTTTGAGATACATGAAATATCCGCTGTGTATTCACTGAATGCCTCATAAAATATTTTACGTTTTTATTGCTTGTCACGTCAAACTGCAAAGCTCCAAAGTAAACAGAAGGTGTTTTCCTACCTCTTATTCTACATTACCTTTGACTTCGCATGACTGTACACTTCAGGAAGACCACACTCCATAGAACATTGATAGGTCTGCCGTGGAGTGAAGGAAGGAAACGAAATTCCTTGGTGTGCCAATCTAGGACGATATCTATATGTAACAAGAAGAGAATTCTGACAGGCTGAATTAGTATATGGTATGAGGGCGGGGATGGGTGGGTACTACTGCGCAGGACCGAAATAAGCTGCACAGGCTTCAAAACTTTGTTGGCTCCCTCTTTGTTATTTGCATACAAATTATCCAGGACACCTTCAAGGAGCAGTGCCTCAGAAATGCAGCTTCCGATATTAAAGACCTCTATTAACCAGGTCATGCCCTTTTCTGACTCATAACAACAGGTAAGAGGTACAGAAACCTGAAGGCACACTCTCAGCGGTTCAGAAGCTGCTTCTTCCCATCTGTCATCCAATTCAAAAATGGATAATGAACCCGTGAACACGACTTCATTTTTGAAATATATTATTTCTACGATTTTTAATATATTCGATATCGGTTAACAGTAAATGATTTACATTTTTTTTTCTTTTATAGTTTTCTTCCTGTATATTATGTATTGCATTGAACTGCTACTGCTACGTTAACAATTTTCACGGTACATGCCAGTGATAATAAATCTGATTCTGATTCTACACCCCAATTTTTTTCAATGAATGCAGAGCAGCATTGATTCTTGCTGACGAGATTGAGACGTTTATGGCTCCTCGCCCGCATTATAACAACGTTCCAGTCGAACACCATCGAGACCGTGCTGCCCGTTTGCATTCTTGTGTGTTACAGAAACTCCGAGGCATAGGGTCGCGAAAAAGAGCGTCCTATAATTTAGATGACAAATTGTTTTCAACATACATTTTTGCGGAAAAACATACATACCTTTATTTCTCATTGAAATCAAATGTTCCATGTTTATATTAACAGGGCAAATAACAGATAGTGTAAAACATAAAATCTACGGGAATTTGGAAAAGATGAAGCATTTCAAAGATACTGCTTGGGATGGATTTCAGTGACTGGGAAATAAATCAGTGGACAATATGTTCTGTCCTCATCAGTCCGTGCGTTGTGATTGATCACACGTAGATTTGATTCAATTGTCACCATAGAAATTTCTTCACTGCCAACTTCCCGTGGCGATCGGCAACCAACCTCCTGGAAAAATTGGCTGGATAGTACGAGCGGATGTAAATGTGGTCTTTCGGTGTTGTCTCGCGAGACCCTGAAAGATACGGAACCTGATACATCGTATAATAACTGAGTAGTAGCTCTGAAGTAAGAGCGGCTGAGAGAAGACCATAGTTGGGAGCTTATCATCAAAGGACATGCGGTGGTGTGAATCTGTTGATAAGAGATGGAATTACACCTTTAGAAAGAGGTGACAGAGAACGTTGAATCTTTGTGGGTAGAGGTAATACACGGCAGGGGCGAAAGAAACCATTACGAGAATCATATATAGGCCTCCAAGTAGAGCCAAGATATGGTTCGAGATTCCAATAGGTGCCGGAAAAGGCAAGTAATTCGGGTAATGTCACAATTGTAACGGGGAAATCAGGCTGAAGAGCAATCGCAAAAGAGGTCATTTGTTCAATGCCTACAAGATGGCGTTATAAATTAGCTTGTGCTTTTACCTAGGGGGGAAAGGTTATCTTAGATTACGTGTTGTGTATTAACCAAATCGTATTAGATAGCTTAATGCAAGGGAAATATTAGCAGGTAGTGATCATAATATGACTGAATTCATACTGCAATTGGAGAGGTATAATTGACATATAAAGAAGCAATGCAATAGAATTAAGGAATTTAAGGAGCTATGAGAGAGTAGCTTACTGAAGTGATTAGGAGGATTCTGGTGACACTGACGTCAGAGCAGAGATGGCTAAATTTTCTGGAAATATTTCACAAAGTCCACTTTAGAAATGCACCACAGAATTGAAATGAATTGACACTATTTCTTACATCTTCCACATACATGAGGAGAAAAAAATCATTGTTACATCTCCGTATAAATGTGCGATGTGCAAACACACTAATTTATTATTTATAATAAATAGTACTGTCAATGTAACATAGAAATACACTCAAATCCGCGTGAGTTAATCAGTCTCATTTCCCGGACCCCGTTAGTCCTGGTTTTTATGCTGCGGTATCGTTTTTCGGATGGTGGCAGCTGGAATAGACCGCGATTATGGTGACTCGGGTTCCCAGTGATCCTTAGGAACATCTTTTCACACCTGTCTTAGTAAATGTCCTGAGTCTTGGGCAGTACACATCTACAGACACGCAACACTCTCTGCAGAATCCTGCGATTAAGGGAGATAATGTTCCCATACCAGCTATGATACGGCCAGTCAGATGCCCCAATTTTTACACCTGTAGAAAGTTCTTAGGATTTGTGGGCCAAGACTAAACTTCCTCAACCGTCTGAGTTCAAAGAGGCGCTGCTGTGCCTTTTTCATTTAACATTATAACCATATAACAATTACAGCATCGAAACAGGCCATTTCGGCCCCTCTAGACCGTGCCGAAAACTTACTCTCACCTAGTCCCACCGATCTGCACTCAGCTCATAACCCTCCATTCCTTTCCTGTCCATATAGTTATCCAATTTGTTTTTATATGGCAATATTGAGCCTGTATCTATAACTTCTACTGGAAGCTCGTTCCACACAGCTACCACTCCCTGAGTAAAGAAGTTACCCCTCGTGTTACCCCTAAGCTTTTGCCCCCTAACTCTCAACTCATGTCCTCTTGTTTGAATCTCCCCTACTCTCAATGGAAAAAAGCCTATCCACGTCAACTCTATCTATCCGACTCATAATTTTAAATACCTCTATCAAGTCCCCCCTCAACCTTCTACGCTCCAAAGAATAAAGATCTAACTTGTTCAACCTTTCACTGTAACTTCGGTGCTGAAACCCAGGTTACATTCTAGTAAATCTTTTCTGTACTCTCTCTATTTTGCTGGCAACTTTCCTATAGTTCGGTGACCAAAGCTGTTACACAATGCTCCAATTTTGCCCTCACAAATGCCTTGTACAATTTTAACATTACATCCCAACTCCTAAACTTAATGCTCGGATTTATAAAGTCCAGCATACCAAAAGAATTCTTCACCACCTTATCCACATGAGATTCCACCCTCAGAGAACTGTGCACCATTATTCCTAGATCACTCTGTTCTACTGCTTTCCTCAATCACCTACCATTTACCATGTATGTCCTATTTTTATTAGTCCTGCAAATTGTAGCACCTCACACTTAGCAGCATTAACTCCATCTGCCATCTTTCAGCCCACTGTTCTAACTGGCCTAAATCTCTCTGCAAACTTTGAAAAACTACTTCATTATCCACAGCGCCACCTATCTTAGCATCATCTGCATACTTACCAATCCAATTTACCACCCCATCATCCCTATCGCTAATGTATATGACAAACAACATTGGACCCAGTACAGATCCCTGAGGCACACCACTAATCACCGGCCTCCAACCTGACAAACAGTTATCCACCACTACTCCCTGGCATCTCCAATCCAGCCACTGTTGAATCCATTTACTACTTCAATATTAATACCTAACGATTGAACCTTCCTAACTAACCTGCCGTGCGGAACCTTGTCAAAAGCCTTACTGAAGTCCATATAGACAACATCCACTGCTTTACCCTCGTCAATTTTCCTAGTAACTTCTTCAAAAAATTCAATAAGATTTGTCAAACATGACCTTCCATGCGCAAATCCATGTAGACTGTTCCTAATCAGACCCTGTCTATCCAGATAATTATATATACTATCTCTAAGAATACTTTCCATTAATTTACCCACCACTGACGTCAAACTGACAGGCCTATAATTACTAGGTTTACTCTTAGAACCCTTTTTAAACAATGGAACCACATGAGCAATGCTCCGGCACCATCCCCGTTTCTAACGACATTTGAAATATTTCTGTCAGAGCCCGTGCTATTTGACAATAACTTCGCTCACGGTCCTAGTGAATATCCCGTCAGGACCCGGAGACTTATCCACTTTTAAATTCCTTAAAAGCACCAGTACCTCCTCTTCTTTAATCATCATAGTTTCCATAACTTCCCTACTTGTCTCCCTTACCTTACACAATTCAATGTCCTTCTCCTTACAGAATACCGAAGAAAATAAATTGTTCAAAATCTCCCCCATCTCTTTTGGCTCCACACATCGCTGTTCACTCTGATTCTCTAAGGGACCAATTTTATCCTTCACTATCCCTTTGCTATTTATATAACTGTAGAAACCTTTTGGACTTATTTTCACCATACTTGCCAAAGCAACCTCGTATCTTCGTTTAGCTTTTCTAATTTATTTCTTAAGATTCTTTTTACATTCCTTATACTCCTCGAGCACCTCATTTACTCCATGCTGCCTGTATTTACTGTAGAGCTCTCTCATTTTCCGAACCAAGTTTCCAATATCCCTTGAAAACCATGGCTCTCTAAAACTTTTAATCTTTCCTTTCAACCTAAAAGGAACATAAAGATACTGACCCGTAAAAAGTTTCACCAATAAATGGCCTCCATTTCTCTATTCCACCCTTCCCATAAAACAAATTGTTCCAATCCGCTCCTGTTAAATCCTTTTGCATCGCCTCAAAGTTAACCTTTCTCTAATCAAAAATCTTAACCGTAGATCCAGACCTATCCTCCATAATTATATTGAAACGAATGGCATTGTGATCTCTGGACCCGAAGTGCTCCCTAACACATACCTCCGTCACCTGATCTTATCTCATTCCCTAACAGATCCAAAACTGCCCTTCCTCTAGTGTGTACTTCTATCCATTGCTGCAAAAAAACTGTCCTGCACACATTTTACAAACTTCAAACCATCCAGCCCTTTTACAGAATGGGCTTCCCAGTCTATGTGTGGAAAATTAAAATCTCCCACAATCACAAACTTGTGCTTACTACAAATAACTGCTATGTCCTTACAAATTTGCTCCCCCAATTCTCGCTCCCCATTAGGTGGCCTATAATACACACCTAGAAGTGTTACTACACCTTTCCCATTCATAAATTCCACCCAAATAGTCTCCCTAGACGAGCCCTCTAATCTATCCTGCCAAAGCACCGCTGTAATATTGTCTGTGAGAAGCAATGCAACACCTCTCCCTCTTACCCCTCCGATCCTATCACACCTGCAGCAGCGAAATCCAGGAATATTTAGTTGCCAATCGCACCCCGCCTGCAACCATGTTTCACTAATTGCTACGAAATCAGATTTCCATGTATCAATCCATGCTCTAAGCTCATCCACCTTTCTTATAATTCTCCTAGCATTAAAATAAATGCATTTAAGAAATTCTCCACCTCTTATTCTCTGTTTATCCCTAAATGTGCAAACAACTTTACTATCTTCTTTTTCTTCCTTCTGCCCTACATCTTCGGTCTGAGCGCTCCGCTCCTCTATCACCTGCCTATCCTCCCTCACACACTGTCTACAAGCTTTCTCTATTTGTGAACTAACCTCCTCTGTCCTAGTCTCTTCAATTTGATTCCGCACCCCCCCCCCCCCACAGCCATTCTAGTTTAAAGTCTACCCAGTAGACTTAGCAAATCTCCCTGCTAGGATATCGGTCCCCCTAGGATTCAAGTGCAACCCATCCTTTTTGTACTGGTCACACCTGCCCCAAAAGAGTTTCCAATGATCCAGAAACTTGAATCCCTGCCCCTTGCTCCAATCCCTCAGCCACACATTTATCCTCCACCTCATTCCATTCCTACTCTCATTATCACGTGGCATAGGCAGTAATCCCGAGATTACTACATTTGCGGTTCTACTTCTCAACTCTCTTGCTAACTCCCTATATTCTCCTTTCAGGACCTTTTCCTTCTTCCTACCTATGTCATTGGTTCCCGTATGTAACACGACCTCTGGCTCCTCAGCCTTCTACTTGGGGATATCTTGGAAGGGATCAGAGACATCCCGGACCCTGGCACCAGGGAGGCAAACTACCATCCGGGTCTCCTGACTGCGTCCACAGAATCGCCAATCTGACGCCCTAACTATCGAGTCCCCTATTACTACTGCCTTCCTCTTCCTTACCCTACCCTTCTGAGCTACATGGACGGACTCTGCGCCGAAGGCACGGCCATTGTTTTCCCCATGTAGACTGTCCCCACAACAGTACTCAAACAGGAGTACTTATTGTCAAGGTGTACAGCCACTGGGTTATCCTCCAGTACCTGACTCTTTCCCTTCACGTTCCTAACTGTTACCCACGTCTGCCTCCCCTGGCCCTGTTGTGACCTCCTGCCTGTAACTCCTGTCTATCAACTCCTCACTCTCCGTCACCAGACGAATGTAATCGAGATGCAGCTCCAGTTCCCTAACACCGTCTCTTGTGAGCTGCAGCTCGGCGCATCTGACGCAGATAAGGACGTCCGGGAGGCTAGGAGACTCCAGGACCTCCCACATCCGACACCGAGAACAACAAGCAGCCCTCAACCTCATAATTCTGCCTTTCTTCAAATTAACAGGAAAAATTGAAAACAAAACCTGCCTTGCCTCGTCCGTTCCACCTAATCCCGTTGAGCCAAAGCCTGAAGCCGTCACTCCGCTGCCAGCAAACGACGCTGCCCGCTGTATCAGGCTGTGTTCCTTTTCAATCTTCAGCGCTTCACTGCCCGACGTCACACGGCTGCGCAGTCCCGCCTCTCTTAACCCCGATGAATAGAAAATATCAAAATGGCCCTCCAGTGCTCCCATTCTGATTGTCAGACTTCCTTCTCCACAGAACTGGTGGTAATAGAACAGGTGATGTGCTTAGTGATCTGGATAATAAGGAACTTAAAGCTGTTTATAATCTCAACACAGATCCATTGATATCAATAGGGGTTTGCCCGTCTCTATTCCACTTGTAACCCGCTCCTTTGTTTTTGCAAAATTTTGGGAGAAGTTGTTTTTGTGACACAACTATGCCAGAGAGATGTTTTTTTTTCTTGTAAGCAACCTCGTTATTCTTTGAGATTCGGCCAATCAATGCAGTTTCGTCGGCAAATTGTATTAGCAAATTAGAGTTGTGCGTTGCGAAATAGTCATGGGTACACAGGTAGTAAAGGAGGGCATACCCCTGAGGTGCTCCTGTGTTGAGAGTCCACAAGGGTGAAGGTGAGGGAGCCCACTCTTACCATCTGCCAGCTATCTGACAGGAAATCCAGGATCCAACTGCTCAAGGCAGAGTCAAGGACGAGGTCTCTGAGCTTCCTGTCGAGAGTGGATAGAATTATAGTGTTCGATACTGAACTGTAGACAAAGAACAGCATTCTCACATAGCCATCCTTTGCACTTTACAAAGAAGCGAAGACAAAAAAAAGTAACTTATGGGCTTGCATGAGAAAAATTTTAGAGTTTTTCGAGAAAGAAACATGCAGACAAAGGAAACGAGTAGACGAAGGAAAGACGGTGGATGTTATGTACTTGGATTTTCACCAGGCATTTTATCAGTTGCCACGCATGAAGCATCTTATTAAGAACAAATCGTAAGGCGTTACAGGAGCCTTTGATCTCGGCTGCCCCAGCAACCCGGGGCATATTCACAACCCGGACTCCAGCACCATCACGGCGTGTTCCAACTACAATGGACAGCTTCAAAGCGATTGCGCAACCACCGGCTGCGAATCCAGCCTTGAACTCCAGGTCGGGTTTTCACGTGCTGCGATTGTGACTCCCATATCCCCTTCCCCCAGCACCACTCTGCAATCCGCTCTCCCTCAGATCCCAACGTCAGCTTCTGGGCCTTCAGAGGCGCCATCTTCCTCTCGCCCCAACCCTCCCCTCGCCACCGACACTACCAGCCTCCCCCCCCCCCCCTCCCCGCCCCGATCCCATCTCGCATCCGTGCCGGATCTTTACCATTCCCTCCGACCTTCAACTCTCTGAGGCAGAGCTCTCTGTCCTCAGTAAGGGCCTCACCTTAGTTCACCTTTCTCCCCCTTCGCCCACACCTCAGCGAGTTCCGCGTCCGCCATGACGCTGAACTCCATTTCAGCCGGCTCCGTCTCCGAGCTTACTTCTTTGGTAAGGATTCTACTAACCCCACCGATGACCCCTTCTGCCGTCTTCAATCCTCCTTCTCTTCATGGACACCTCGATCTGGTCTTGCTCTGCATCTGTATATTGCTAATTGCCGACGGGACATCAACCGTCTCGACTTCACCACACCGTTCCAATTCCAACCTCACTCCTTCTGAAAGCTCTGCTCTCCGCTCCCTCCGCACCAATCCCAACCTCACTATAAAATCCGCCGATAAGGGGGGAGCTGTTGTAGTCAGGCATACTGACCTCTACCTGGCCGAGGCACAGCGATAACTCTCTGAAAAAAAAATTGTCCTGACGAAGGGTTTCGGCCCGAAACGTCGACAGTGCTTCTTTCTATAGATGTTGCCTGGCCTGCTACGTTCCATCAGCATTTTGTGTGTGTGTTGCGTTACAGGAAGTACTGGCATTGTTAAAGGAATGGCTGACAGGCAGGAAGCAGCGAATGGGAACTAATGTGGCCTTTTCAGGTTCACATCCAGTGACTAGCGGTGTTCCTCAGGGGTCAGTATTGGGAATGCGTTCACATTGTTCATCAGTGATTTCGATAATGGAATTGATGGCTTTGTGGCAAAGATTGCGGCTGGTACGAATATAGGTGGAGATGTAGGTAGTGTTGTGGAAACAATGCGATTACAGCAGGGCCTAGACATACCGGAAGAGTGAGCACAGAAGTGGCAGGAGGAACACAGTTCCTGGAAATGTAGGATAATGTATTTTCGTGAATGGCATGATGGTGCTGCCTATTAAATTAAATGGAGAGAAGGTTCAAACATCAGAGGTGTAGAGAGATTTAGGAGTTCTTGTGCAGCACACACAGTTTAATTGACGAGTTTACTCTTTGGTAAAGCAGCATATACAATGTTAGCAAAATAATATAGAAGCAAGGATATAATACTGAGGCTGTAACACAAGACAGGCCGCACTTGGAGCATTGTCAACTCAGAAAGGATGTGATGTCATTGGAGAAAGTCCAGAGGAAGTTCACAATGAAACGGTTAAGATACGAGTAACATTGACAGTTTTGGGCCGGCAATCACTGCAATTTAGAAGAATGCATTGACTACATAAGCTGGATGTGGAGTGGGTGTTTCCTGTGATAGGGATGCCCAGACCTAGAGGGAAAATGCTTAAAATTGGGGAGTGACCTTCTACAACCGCGCAAAATATGATTTTGCTTCAGCCAGCCAGTAATGAAGTTGCAGAATGTTCTGCCACAGGCTGCGGTGCAGGTACGGTCCCTGGGTATACTTAAGGCGAAAGATGATAGTTTCCTGATCGGTCAGGGCAGCATCAAATATGACGAGAAGGCAGGTGTATAGAGTCGTGTAGGATTCGAGACCAGCTATTATGGAATGGAGGAGTAAGATCGATGGGTTGAATGGCCTAAGTCTGCTCCTTTGTTTTTATAGGTGGAGACAGTGCACGTGCCGGAGACAGGGGGCGTGCAGGAAACTTATGGGAAAGGAACATGGAGCATAGAAACAAATAAGGGATGCATGGTGTCCTGATAGGATCAGTAGCGGGAAGAGATACCTTAAAATAAGTGTGTGGGTGACGGGCAGATAGAGAGAATCGAGGAGGGGAACCAACATGTATTAGAAACATAGAAACATAGAAACCTTACAGCACAATACAGGTTCTTCGGCCCACAATGCTGTGCCGAACATGTCTCTACCTTAGAACTAACAAGGCTTTACCCATAGCCTTCTATTTTACTAAGCTCCATGTAGCCATCCAGGAGTCTCTTAAAAGACCCTATCGTCTCCGCCTCCACCACCGCTGCCGGCAGCCCATTCCATGCACTCACCTCTCTCTGCGTTAAAAAAACTTACACCTGACATCTCCTCAGAATCTAATTACAAACACTTTAAAACTATGCCCTCTTCTGCTCTCCATTTCAGCCCTGGGGAAAAGCCTCTGACTATCCACATTAACAATGCCTCTCATTATCTTGTACACCTATATCAGATCACCTCTCATCCTCAGTCGCTCCAAGCGGAAAAGACCGACTTCACTCAATCTATTCTAATAAGACATGCTCCCCATCCCAGACAACATCCTTATAAATCTCCTCTGCACTATTTATATGGTTTCCACGTCCTTCCTGTAGTGAGGCGAATAGAATTGAGCACAGTTCTCCAAGTGCGGTCTGACCAGGGTCCTATATAGCTGCAACATTACCTCCCGGCTCTCAAACTCAATCCCACGATGATGAAGGCCAATGCACCGTATGCCTTCTCAACCACAAAGTAAATTAAAATTGAAAATGTATTGGGGAGCAGGCATTAATTAGCGAGACAGAAAAGGAGCAGTTTCAATTCCAGGCATAGGGAAATTCTGAGGGTATGTATTTGTTTGTGTGTGCGTTTGTGTTTGTGTATGTGTGTTTGTATGTGAGTGTGTTTGTGTGTGAGTGCACTATGTGTTTGTCTGTGTGTGAGTGCGCTATGTGTTTGTTTATGTGTAGGTTTGTGTGTGAGTGTGCTAAGTTTGTGTTTGTATTTGTATGTCTATGTGTGAGTGTGTTGTGTGTAATTTTGTGTCTGTTATGTGTTTGTGTGTGTGTGTTGTGTGCTGTGTGTTTGTGTATCTCTGTGTGTCTGAGGAAACTGAGCTCCTGAATCTGTTGTTGATTTTTTTCCTGCTATGCCTTGGACTTTGTGGAATAACAATCAACGGCGAGGCGGATCACGCAGCCGGTAAAAACGAGCTAATTACGCACAAATTATTAAACACCACACGGAAGAGTCCTTGAAATATTCCAGAATATCCATGGTACTTCAGTTCAGTTAAATTTAGCTTTGCCTTATTCGTTGACTGCAGAATCAATCTGCCACGATAAGAATTACGCAAAGTAGCGACAAAGTAAAGAGAAACCAGAAACCACAAATCCACATAACATGAACTGCAGAATCCTCTAAACACGAGGGCAATCCACAAACAACGCCGATCAAACTCTGGCAACTTCCACCAGTAGCAGCAGCAGCGAGAGAGAGACGGAGGGAGCGAGGGAGGGGAGAGAGGTAG